>NC_135819.1:61715449-61886091 GCF_964213995.1 Mustelus asterias
CCCCCCCGCACTCTTCCCCCCCCCCCCCGCACTCTTCCCCCCCCCCCCGCACTCTTCCCCCCCCCCCCGCACTCTTCCCCCCCCCCCCGCACTCTTCCCCCCCCCCCCCGCACTCTTCCCCCCCCCCCCCGCACTCTTCCCCCCCCCCCCGCACTCTTCCCCCCCCCCTGCACTCTTCCCCCCCCCCCTGCACTCTTCCCCCCCCCCCTGCACTCTTCCCCCCCCCCCCCCTGCACTCTTCCCCCCCCCCCCCCTGCACTCTTCCCCCCCCCCCCCCTGCACTCTTCCCCCCCCCCCCCTGCACTCTTCCCCCCCCCCCCTGCACTCTTCCCCCCCCCCCCCTGCACTCTTCCCCCCCCCCCCCCTGCACTCTTCCCCCCCCCCCCCCCCCCTGCACTCTTCCCCCCCCCCCCCCCCCTGCACTCTTTTCCCCCCCCCCCGCACTCTTTTCCCCCCCCCCCTGCACTTTTTTTCTCTCTTTCTCCCTCTCTTTTGACCTCGTGTTCTTTTCTCGCTCCCTCTGCCTCGCACTGTTCTCTTTCACTACCTCTGCATCACACCTCGCTCGCTCTCGCTCTCTCGCTCCCTCCCTCTCTCTGGTAATTTTGTCAGTTGAGTGCCCAAGGGAATTGGTGTCAGAATGGCAGTGTTGGGGGCCCAGGACTCTTTGCTGCTGCTTGCTGGATGAGCTCAGAATTCAGGAGGCAGTGTTTTTATGGTGCACTAGGTTTTTGGACACGAGATCTGTTCGTCAACTCTTCATTTTACACAAGATAGAAATTGCCAGGCATGCTGTACTCTTCTGGAAAGCTAGAGTTCAAATTTGGCTGTACACAGGACACTGCTCCGAGGTGTTCAATCAACACGAATGTCTAAATCCAGCTGCTTTGATGGATGGTTGACTCTTGTGTTTATTTGATACGTTACCATGTCCCTGATGTCAGACTTGAACCCCTAACCTCCTAACTTAAGGCAGTGAGAGTTACTATCTCAAACGCAAAGAGACTCCAGGTTTAAACCTCTGGCTGAACTGAACTTCTCATTTAACCTTGATCTAGAGTTGCAAATTGCTTCAATATCCCTAAGTGTGATAGGCCATTCAGTCTATGGAGGTTGTTCCATCATTCGATCAACATTAGTGTTAAATTACAATCAATCAAACATCACAAGTTCATTCTCTTTCCTCCCCCTACCCAGAGACTCAGAATGTCATTCCTATCAGTAGCACCCAGGCTATCCCTGACCCCAGCTGTCCTCCACCAAGAGGGGTCCAGTTACTCAGTCATAGTTATGCATCTTGCCCTTCCAGAATATTCCCCATACATTTGCAAAGTCACGCCTGTCCCAAGCTGCTCTCCATCCCCCTCCCCCATGAACTGAGCTCAGGAGCTATATACAGCTGGCTGTGCAGCTGGCTGGAATGTGTCAGTGATAACCTTGGAGTCTGACAGCTCGCGATGTCGCTTTGCTCTCTTCCTGTCCTGATGCTCATTAGAGTCTGACTGCTGGATTCGGACCACACTGCTGTCAAATACCCAAGTCTCCCTGAGGACTTGACTGGCTCATTGCAACAACTTCAGTATAGAATAGGGAAACATCAATAACTGCACTAGACAACTGTACTAAAGTTACGTTTATACTAGTGTATGGATGCACATAGTCTGGTGGTGTGAGGGAGGGTTAGACTTTAAAGTTATGAGAGCACTTACAGAAGACAGTGAAATCATTTGTCATTTGGGCATACTTTAACAATGAATCAACCATGGGTGTTGGGTCAAAGCCTTTGGGTTGTGGTGGCTGGGTGTTGGGACTTTCTCTTACTACTTGGCCACCTGTACGAGAAGTTATTGGATTTCTGCTGCTCCTGTCTGATACTGAGGCAGCTGTCATGTCCACAGGCTCTGGTGCTTTATTGAATTTGAGCTTCCAGTCTATCATGCTGGTCCTCTCCTCTGCCTCACCCCCCATCACTTCACCTCACATGAAGATTTAACTGGTAACTTTTGCTCTGACAACCTGACTCTTTGCTCCCCTCGTTTGTTCTCTAACACTTCCTGCTTCCAGTTGCCCTCTTACCATTTATCCCCTTATTCCTGAAGGGTAGTTGTGAATTCTCAGGTCCCTCTTGCATCCTGATGTTGATGCAGATGTCTGCTGTGTTATGACAGAATTGGCTGAACCAATTGGTTGGGAAAGCTGAGCTTATTGTGAGGTATTGGATCTGATCGTTTTTAGGTCGGTGGAGGTCCTGGATTCCAAACTGGGTGCTGTGCAGCAAACGTCTTCCCATGTGTGGCCTACCATGAGGCAGGGTCTCGCGACACAGGAGACTCGGGCCTTATTACACAGAGAAAAGTACAGCACAGGAACGGGCTGATCGGCCCTCCAAGCCTGTGCTAAACTTTTTTTTAAAAAAAACCTTCTGCGCTTGCTCAGTCCATATCCCTCTATTCCCTCCCTATTCATGTATGTCCAGGTGCTTCTTAAATGTTGCTAATGTGCCTGCTTCCACCACCTCCTCTGGCAGCGTGTTCCAGGCACCTACCACTCTCTGCATGGAAAATCTTCCCCCACACATTTCCCTTAAACTCTTTCCTCCCCCCCCCCCCCCCCCCCCCCCCCACCCCCACTCCCCAAAAAAGCTTGAATCTGTGCCCCCCCTGTAATTGTAATTGACACTTCCATTCATTGAAAAAGCCTCTGACTATCCACCCTGCCTATGCCTCATAATTGTGTAGACCTCTAAGGTCTCTCTTCCGCCTCCATCTTTCCAGTGAAAACAATCCTAGTTTATTCAACCTTTCCTAATAGCAAACACCTTCGAGACCCGGCAACATCCT
Organism: Mustelus asterias; assembly: GCF_964213995.1. Lineage (NCBI taxonomy): Eukaryota > Metazoa > Chordata > Chondrichthyes > Carcharhiniformes > Triakidae > Mustelus > Mustelus asterias. Next base: position 61,718,290 of record NC_135819.1, read on the forward strand.
GGTGAACCTTCTTTGCACTCTCTCCAAAGCTTCCATGTCCTTCTGGTGGTGTGGTGACCAGAACAGCACACAATGCTCCAAATGGGGCCTAACAAACGTTTTGTATAACTGCAACATGATTTCATAACTCTTGTACTCAATGCCCTGGTTGATGAAGGCAAGCATGCCATATGCATTCTTAATCTCCTTAGCCACCTGTGTTGCCACTTTTAGGGAATTGTGGATCTGCACACCCAGATCTCTCTGTATCTTAATGTTCCTAAGGGTTCTCCCATTTACAGTATATTTCAGGCCTGCTCAAGATTAGCTAACTCAGCTGAACTGCTGGGAGAAATAAAGTAAAAAAAAAGTGATGGTGGCTTTTAAAAGTGATGTATATTGGAGTTTCTGATGCTTCAAGTGAGTTTCATGGAAATATCTAGCTCCCAAATGATGTAATGACCCTGGAGAAGGTACAAAAAGATGTTGTTGGAATGATACTAGAACTGTGAGGTTATCTCTATCAGGAAAGATTGAGCAGTGTGGGATTCTTTTTTTCTAAATGAGGAAAGGTTGAAGGGTGACCTGATAGAGGTTCTTCAAAATTATGGAGTGATAGGATAGATGTAGAGATGTTTTCACCTGTGGCAAGACCAAAATTAGGGGCCAAAACATAAAATTACCGTGAATGCTGGAAATACTCGTGTCTGGCAGCAAGTGTGGAGAGAGGAATACATAACATTTCAGGTCCATGTTCTCTCTTCAAAATATAGGATGCACAGTGGGGAATTCAGAAGAAACTTCTTTACCCAGAACATGGTTGGAATGTGAAAGTTGCTACCACAAGGAATAGTTTGAGTTAAATAGAATAGATGCATTCAAGGTGAAATAGATAAATACATGAAGGATATGTTGGTGAGTTGGAGAGAGCATGTGTGAAATGAGCAGCTTGGGCTGAATGAACTGTTTTGGTGCTGTGAGCACTTTGTAAAGATACAACTGCACCCTGAGTCTACATAGGAGTTAAAGCGCAGACCCTTTTAAATGTGGTGGCAAATGTTCAGATAGGAGGGGGAATTGAGGAGAGGGACACCAATGGAAAGCATTTTATACAATGCTTTTCATGATCGCCCAACTTTTCAAAGCACTTTATTTATTAGTGTCACATGTATGTTTACATTAACACTGCAATGAAGTTACTGTGAAAATCCCCTAGTCGCCACATTCCGGTGCCTGTTTGGATACACTGAGGGAGAATTTAGTACGGCCAAGCACCTAATGCACTGCAGTCAATTAAGAAACTTTTTTCTTTAAGTAGTCATTGTTGTAGAAAACAGAGCAGCTAATATGCTCAGCAAACTCCCACAAACAGCAGTTTTAATAATGATCAAGTAATAGAACATAGAACATAGAACATAGAACATTACAGCGCAGAACAGGCCCTTCGGCCCACGATGTTGCACCGACCAGTTAAAAAAAAAAACTGTGACCCTCCAACCTAAACCAATTTCTTTTCGTCCATGAACCTATCTACGGATCTCTTAAACGCCCCCAAACTAGGCGCATTTACTACTGATGCTGGCAGGGCATTCCAATCCCTCACCACCCTCTGGGTAAAGAACCTACCCCTGACATCGGTTCTATAACTACCCCCCCTCAATTTAAAGCCATGCCCCCTCGTGCTGGATTTCTCCATCAGAGGAAAAAGGCTATCACTATCCACCCTATCTAAACCTCTAATCATCTTATATGTTTCAATAAGATCCCCTCTTAGCCGCCGCCTTTCCAGCGAAAACAATCCCAAATCCCTCAGCCTCTCCTCATAGGATCTCCCCTCCATACCAGGCAACATCCTGGTAAACCTCCTCTGCACCCTCTCCAAAGCCTCCACATCCTTCCTGTAATGTGGGGACCAGAACTGCACACAGTACTCCAAGTAATGTTTCTTTTAGTTTTGTGATGTTGATTGAAGGATAAATATTGGCCAGAAAAGTGGGGGTAACTTCTCTGCTCCTCTTAATGTGATGGGATTTTCTTTTTGCGTTCCATCTGTGCAGGCAGTTATGGCCTCTGTTTAATGTCGCATCTAAAAGATGGCACCTCCGGCAGTGCAGTGTTCCCTCAGTACGGCACTGGAATGTCAGCTTGGATTTTTGAGTTTGTGTCTCTGTAGTGGGTCTTGAACCGGCAGCCTTGGGATTGAGAGGCTGGTGTGCTATTAACTGAGTCACAATTGACAAATGAGAGAAGCAGGGATCTCCTGTTATGTCTTTAGGAGCAGTGAGTTGGAAATTTGAGTGTTTGGAATATGATGTCATCCTGGGTCACTTAATACCAAATTCTGATAGTTTCCAGAATCCACTGGAACTTCTCCCTCACACCTGTCTTAGTTTAGTTACAGCTTAAGCATTGTCTCCTCTCTTTCCTCTGTTTAAGGCCAGGGCACTGCACTTACTCCAAGTGTCAACAATCACTTGCTCTGTAAACAGCTCCCTCAGTTTGGAACCCAAGCAAGCAACAACCCCCTTTCGTTCTTTGCATCATTGCCCCTCCTGAACAACCACCCCACAGCTTGTTTTTCAGACTCTGGGTTACTCTATGTAATTATGGGCTAATGAATAAAAGTCGGCATGGATTTGCTAAAGGCGAACTGTGTTTGACTAATTTGATTTGAGGGTTTTGTTTTTGAAGTAATGGATGGTATGTGTACGGTCGTTCAAAATACATTGACCAAGTGGCACATAACGATCTTGTAGAAAAATTAATGACCACAGGATTGATGCATGGATACAAAATCAGCTCAATAACACAAAGTAGTTTTTGAGATTAAAGTCAAGTTTCAATGGCGTTTCCCATTTGGGGATCAGTATTTGGATCTACTGATTTTTGATGCATGAATGACCTGGACCCTGGGTTCAAACTTTACAGATAATATGGAAAGTTAAAATTGTAGTAAACAATGAGGTGAGTAGTAACAGACTTCGGGGATAAATACTGACACTTGGCAGATAAATAATAGACAGACATGTGGCAGATACATTTTGGTGGAAGAATGATGAAAGGCAATATGAACTAAATGGTACAAGTTTAAAGGGGGTGCAAGAACAGACCTGAGTGTTTGCACACATGGCTTTGAATTTGGAAGACAAGTTAGGAAGGCTTTAAAAAAAAACAATAGGAACCCTTGGCTTTATTAATAGATGCATAGAGTACAGAAGATTGAGTTATTCAAAATCATGAATGGTTTTGGCAAAAGAACTAGAGATGTCATGTGGAAATTATTTTTACACAGTTGTTGGAATTTGGAATGTACTGTCTGAAAGGGTGGTGAAAGCAGATTTGATAATGTTCAAAAGAGAACTGGAAAAATGGTTGAAAGGAAAAACATTACTGAACTTTGGGGAAGGAATAGGGAGTGGGGATAATTGAATAGCTCCTTTTTTTAAAGAAAAATTGGCCCAGGCACAATAGGCTGAACGACCTCCTGTGCTGCATAATTCCACAAAGCATTCATCACTAACTGTACAGAGTCACTGTTTATTCAGAGGGAGGTTACTCTGTGTAACTGGACAGGTTTACTGCTGATTTTAGTTGTTGGAGAGGGAACATTTTTGAGGTGTTTTCTAAATCTTTTCATTGGACAGTATGAAGGAGCCTGAATGAACCCCATGTACTAGTTTGTGTCTGAACAAATAGATTGGGTTTTACATCATCTTCTATCTGTGCAGAATGTTTACAGCAAATGGTGACAGTTGCTCTGCCTTTCTCTCCAATGCCAGCCTTTATTTGGGAATGGAGATGAGTAAGTGTAGTATATTTGGAGGTGACTCGATATGGCTCCAACAGAAAAGGTTTATTAAACTCCACAGGGTGGGCCTGATCATGTGGCCTGCAAAGGATTGCCCCTTAAAGGGGCCACTTTACCACACTCCACTCTCTTCCCCCACCACCCCCACCAACTTGTCCACCTATAAATGAAAACAAAAGAGGAACACCATTACACATAAGCAAACAGACACAATATCATAATAGTGACACTAAAGGAAAGTCCATTCACAGTCAATTGGTCCTGAGACTTCCGGACGCTTGCAGAATGTTGCAACTCGACACGGTACTCCAGCAGTTGATGATCCCTGTCCATCAGCAGCAAAAAGCAAATTCATCAGCGTGGGTGTTGACTTCTTCCTCCTGGGCTACTAAAGCCAGAGGCTTCCTGGGCTCCACAAAGGTTGCAGCTATTCCTGAGTCCATAGCTGGCATACACAAGTCTGCAGCAGGACATGCATGTTGGTTCCCAGGATCAGGCCCTGCTCTTTTCCTCAAATTGTCCACATGCTTTTTCACACGGTGACTTTGTACTTTCACAACATATGAAACTGCTCCCATTCTTTCTACAATTCTTTCTGACACCCAGGCTGTTCCACCACCACCAATTTCTTGCCATGACTAGGTTGTTGACCTTGTGTACTCTGTCCCTTCTGGGAGACTTGCCTAGCATCCACCCTTCCTGACAAATTTGGACATATTAAATCCAAGCGGGTTCATAGACATCATCCCATTAATAATTCAGCTGATATAAACCCTTCGGTAGCATTCTGCGTACTGTTATACGATAACAAGAAATGTGCCAAGCTTAAAGTCAGTGGCCTCTGAATTTGCACTTTCGTAGAAGCTTTAAATGTTTGTATGGCTCACTCTGCCAAGTCATTCGAGGCTGGGTGGTGAAGTCCTGACTGAACGTGGCGAATATCATTTGACTTGATAGATTAGCAGAACTCCTCAGCTGTAAATGCTGTACTATTGTCAAAAACTAAGACCTCGGGGATGCTACGGATGGATGGCAAAGATCGGCCTCAACCTGTCGATACAGTGGTCACAGTCACCAAACTTCATTAGCTGTTCATCTTGAGAGGAACATATGTCCCATAAATGGTTCAGTGAAGTCCAAGGGCAACCGTGACCAAGGCTGGCCCGGCTGCTCCCACAGATGCATATTTGCCGGTGGCAGTAATGACTGCTGGGTTTGACAACTCGGGCACTTACTGACCATTCTTTCATTCTCTTTTGTCGATGCCAGGCCACCAGATATAACTGTAGGCCAATGCCTTCATCCTGCTTTGCCCAGGGTGTGCATCATGTAGCTCCTATAGTAAAAACCATCACCCTGGGATGGCATTCTAACACAAGCCCCTGAAATAACACACCATCCTCACAATTTATCTCCGTCCTACCCTGCAGGTAGGGTTGGATCTGCTCTGACTTGTCATAGTGCCAACCTTGTAGCACTGAGTGCTTAACTTTGGAGAGCAGTGGATCCTTTTTTATATGGGTAGCTGAGACTGGCAATATCTTTAGCAGGTGGAATACCAATACTGTTTCTCTGGGTGACACAGTGGTTAGCACTGCTGCCTCGCAGCACCAGGGACCCAGGTTCGATTCCCGGCTTGGGTCACTGTCTGTGCAGAGTTTGCACATTCTCCCTGTGTCTGCATGGGTTTCCTACAGCTGCTCTGGTTTCCTCCCACAGTCCAAGATGTGTGGGTTAGGTGGATTGGCCATGCTAAATTGCCCCTTAGTGTCAGGGGGACTAGCTAGGATAAATGCATGGGGTTATGGGGATAGGGCCTGGGTGGGATTGCAGTCAGTGCAGACTGGATGGGCTGAATGGCCTCCTGCTCTGTAGGATTCTATGATTGTGACACAGGTGGTATCAATATTGTGTGCAGCATAGGGAGGCGGCTGAATGCACCAGTGTTCGATATTCGTGGTAGTATGGCCTGTCCTCTTGAAATAATGTTAAGAGATTTGTAATCACATATATAGGTGAAATGTCTTCACTGCATAGCTTATCGAAAGACTCTTGTCAACTTAAGAATATTTCTTCTCAGCATCTGATAAAGTTCTTGACGTAAATGCAATTGGCCGCTCTATTCCGTCTGACGTTTTGTGGGAAAGAACTGTTCTCTCTCCATTTGGTGATACGTCACCAGTAATACCAATGGTTTGGTTGGATCAAAATGTACGAATAGTGTTGAGGACTGCAAGGCTTGCTTTACTTTAGCAAATGCCTCTGTTTGTGCTTCTCCCCATCCCCATTGTCAATGCTTCTTCAGAAGATGGTGTAATGGGGCCGAAGTCACAGACACATTCTGGAGGAATCTCCCATAATTTACCACCCCTAGGAATGAATTTAACTCCGTCACATTCCTAGGCTCTGGTATTTTCATGGCTTTTATCTTGTCCTACAGGTGATGCAAACCCTTGGCATCTATCTTGAAGCTGAGGAATGTAACCTCATCTGCCTGGAAGGTGTTTTTCTCTCATTATGTGAATGTTGCTTCTTTAAATCTCTTTTTAGGACCTCTATGTTTGCCTTGTGCTCCTCGGGATGCTCCAGTGATTAGGACATCATCCAAGTACGCTCCCACTTTGTGGATGCCCCAAGCTTTCCTTGCACACTGGAAAATGGCACAGGCCAATGAGACCCTCAAATGACAGGCATGTGTACTGAGATAACTTTGTGGGTGTTAATGGTGACCAACATTTGGGAGTGTTCATTCGGCTCCAGCTGCTAGACTAAGATCTAACTTGGTGTACTTGAAGCTCCCTGCTAATTTAGCATAGAGGTCCTCTATCCTCTGAATGGGGTGTTGATCTATTTGGGCTTTTTGGTTTACAGTTGACTTGTAGTCCCCACAGATTCTTGCAGTGCAATCTGGCTTCAAAATGGGAACTATGGGGGTAGCCTATTCAGAGAACTGTACAGGTTTAATGAGACCCAAGTCTTCCAATCTTTCTAACTCCACTCCCACTTTATGATCAAGTGCATAAGGCACTGGGTGGGCTTGAAAGAATTTAGGCATAGCTTCGGGTTTCAAACATATTTTGGCTTCAGCCTCTTATTTGCCCCAGTTCTTTCTGGAAAACCTGAGCTGCTCAGGAGCTCTGGAAAGCCTCCATCCTGAACATTCAACATCTCCAGCCAATCCAATTTTTATCTGTTTCAACCAGTCTTGACCCAGGAGACAAGGTCTGTGACCCTCAGTCACTGGAACTGGTAACTGAGCAGTGCCATTATTGTGCCTGTAGAATGCCATTATTGCAACTGACCCTATTGTCTTCAGCATCTCTCCCTTATAGGTAGATAAAATGGCTTCTGAACAACTCTACCTCAAGGGTTGCAGATCTTTCTGGAGGTATCTGAATGCTTGTTCATTTATGCTGTGACTGCAGCTCCACTGTTGACCTCCATCTTTAGAGATCTGCTGTTGACCATCAGGACTATCTTGATAGGTGGCGCCCTGTTGAGTTGGACCTGGTTTTAAAGTATAAGCTTTGGACCCCTTGTTGGGTTCTGCAGTCAGCTGTTTTAATGGTATTACTTTAATTTTTTTTTTGTTGCACCTTTTGTCCTGCTTGCTTTACTCTGCATCAAATCTGCAAATGGCCCTTCTTGCATAGAAAACATGCATAATTTTTGCATTGGCAAGTTTCCTGGGAGTGCTGTTCCGCCATACCGAAAATGTATGGTGCAGTACTACTCCTCTTGGGCTCTGCTGCACTCTCACTGGGGCAGTCTTTTCCCACCACAAATGGTTCATCTCATTGGGCACACCTTGTAATTCACTTGCACCTTGCTTGGTGCATTCGATTGCCTGAACCATCACTGGCTTTTTCCACAGATTTTATCTTCAGCCAGCAGCTGCTTCTGTATTGAGACAAGGATCTCTTAACAGCTCCCCAAAAGCTGGGCTAGATTCACAATGCTCTGCTGAATGTCTCAATCTGGATGCAAACTTAGACTGGTTCCTCCACAGCTGAATGAAACTTGTACCTCAACATGATGATTGAGGGTCAGGGTTAAAATGGTCTTTGATCAATCCCATTATCTGATCAAAAAACTTTGGAGTTTCAGGTGATGTTAGGCTCCTCACTAAGCTGTAAGTTTGTGGGCCACAGACTGAGTAGTTTAACCTTTTGGTTTTCCTCCATAGTGATCATGTTAGTCACACAGAAATAATGCATCCTTTTCATATGTTGCCTCCAGTTCTCAACTTCTGGGTCAAACAGCGCTATCTTCCAGCTAAGCCTGTCCTCATTCCTGATTGGCCTAACTGCTCCATAGGGTCCAGCCCAATCACATGGCCTGCAAAGGATTGCACCTTATAGGGGCCCGTTACCACAGTAAGAATTGCTCGGGTATGGAAAGTGAACAAAGATTGGGCACAGTTTCAATGAAGGTGTTGGTGTGACCCCCCCTTTCCCATCCCCTCTGCTCATGACTCCTCCGAAAGACGTGCTGGTTAGGTGCGTTGGCCATGCTAAATTCTCCCTCTATGTATCCGAACAGGCGCCAGAGTGTGGCGATTTGGGGATTTTCACAGTAACTTCATTGCAGTGTTAATATAAGCCTGCTTGTGACACTAATAAGTAAACTTTACCCCCAGATAAAGGATTGTGAGGGAAGGGGGCCTCCCCATGGGCTGTGTATGTAGGTGGTGGTGGGGGGATTGTACTTGTGCAGCAGGGGGTGAAGGGGAGCTGTGTTGGGAGTGAGTGTTAATTCAGGAGGTGATCCATGTGGGGGAGCTGTGGAAAATTGAGTTACTGATTGTGGAATTTCTAACGACAGTGTTGCTTTCAGTGACCGTAGTGGGGGCTCGTCAGGAGCTTTGCTCAGCGTAGCACCAACACCTCCTGTATGGGGAGGTAATCCCTCTGATATCTGCACAGTGCAATGGGGAGAGAAACCGGGCTCTGAAATTACCAGGGTGTGCTCCCTTGGATATACTGGAACATTTTGCGGTGCAAAATCACTGGCTGTGGCCTCCATCCAGTAAATCTCCAGATGAGCAAGAGTGATTGCTCTAACAGCTGGGCTGATATTCCTCACACGGGGAGAGAATTACTCATGGGGAGGGGTCACCAGCCCTTGTTTTGATCAGGCTACGAGAGGCCACTGCTCAGAACACTTCCTGTTTCACGAGGGTCAAGGCTGTATTTTTCCTGTAAACACCATCCAACATTCAGATAGCTGGGGATGGGAGTTCTGCTCATTCCTGTACACACGAACCAGGTATAGGATAGGATCAGATACAGAATAAAAATCCCTCTACAACATCCCATTTAACATTCCCAGAACTGATAAAGTATGTGTCAGATACAGAGCAAAGCTCCCTCTGACACACTTCCAGGGCTTGAGCAGCATGGGTTGGGTGAGGTAGAGTCCATTATGCTACGCAGTTTACATGGCCTGTGAGAGGCCATTAAATGCCTTGGTAGCATATGACCAAGTCATCTTGCAGCTCTCAACTTGAACCCCTGATGCAGCTTCTACCTGTTGCCTATTTGAGCTTGAACATGCCTCCTACTCTTCTGCTTGTAGTGCTTGCGTTGATGATCCCTAGGGTTGCCAACTATGATTAAATGTATTCTCGGTGGTTTCAGCACGTACTTGCCCCTGTTCATCAGCCAACACATCCATCCATGTGATGTATGATATATTGCCTTCCTATGCCAATTGAAAAGAAAGAGACTTGTTACTCACTTGGATTATGCTTGGTTGTCTTTTTTTCAACCCGGAGAATGATCGTCAATTGTTGGAGACTCTGGGCCAATTCAGGAGGGTTGGCAACCTTGATGACCCCTTCAGTTATTGCAGCTTTCCACTGTCTTGTGTTCTCTCCCCAACCTCTTCCCATGTACAGAAAATCTCTGCCTTTTAATTGCAGCTTCAGTGCCCTTTGCTAACTGTCCTTCACTGTTCTTCTGCCTGTATCTTGCATTGCAAAGGACTGATGCTGTCTTGTTGATGTTTTCTAAATACATGAAGTTATTGCTTTCTAACCCATGTTTCTCCATTTGTTATTCAGACAGCAAAGCCATTGTGGATGGGAACCTGAAGCTGATCTTGGGTCTGATCTGGACCCTGATCCTCCATTACTCGATCTCCATGCCCATGTGGGAGGATGAGGATGATGAAGATGTCAAGAAGCTGACGCCCAAGCAGAGGTTGCTGGGATGGATCCAGAACAAAATTCCACAACTTCCGATCACCAACTTTCACCGTGATTGGCAGGATGGCAAAGCACTGGGGGCATTGGTCGACAACTGTGCTCCAGGTAAGTGATTGAGGTTATGGAGAGGGAGGGGGCATAGTGAGGCTGGTATAATCAATATGGGGGTGGCAGGAAGGTTGACTGCCTGTTTGGGTATGTTTAAATGTAGATACAAATTCAGTGTAGGTTTTATACAGATGTTTGTGGGTTGACAGATTGTGAACAGCTGTGGCCTGGCACTGATCCTTGTGGCACCCCACTAGTAACCACCTGCCATCTTGAGAATGATCTGTTTATCCCTACTCTGCCTTTTGTCTCTTAATCAATTCTCAATCCACACCAGTATATTACCTCCAATCCCATTTGCTCTAATTTTGTTTACTAACTATCTGTGTATAGGATCTTATCAAAAGCCTTCTGAAAATCCATGTACACCACATCCACTGGTTTCTTTTTGCTATAAGTAGCAGCCTCAAAGATCTCCAACAGGTTTGTCAAAAATAATTTCTTCCATAAATCCATGTTGACTCTACCCAGTCACTTTATTTTCTAATTGTCCAGTTGTCACATGCTTTGTAATAGATTCTAATATATTCCCTGCTACTGACATCAAATTAATAGGCCTTTAGTTCTTGAAAAATGGGGTTACAATTGCTACTTCCCAAATCTGCAGCAGCCTTTCCAGAATCTATGGAATTTTGAAAGATAACTACCAATGCATTCAGTATCTCGATAGCCACCTCTTCCAACACTCTAGAATATAGCTCACCTGCTCCAGGGGATTTATCAACCTTCAATCCAATTAACTTTGAGTACAACTCTCAATGCTAATTTCTTCCTGTTTATCACTTTCACAAGCCCCTTCTTTGCCCAGTATTTCTGGGAGATTTTCTGTATCTTAAAGTTTAGTTTCTTTGCCATTTCCCTATCCTCCATTTATAAATTCTATCGCTGCCTGTAATGACCCACATTTGTCTTTGCAAATCTTTTCCTTTTCATTTACCTATTGTGAGGTGCTAGGCATAGTTCAGGAGGTCTTATAAAGTTATAGTCTCAGATAGTTCTACAATAAGTATTTATTAACTGCTAGAAACTACAGTAAAGGTCTAAGTTAGGAGCTGTGTCCAAAACTACACTAATCCCTTGGTTCAGGTCATGTGCTCTCTTACATCACTGTGGGCTGCACTGTACTCAGTCTAATATTAACCCTTTATGTGCCAGACCCTTGTGCTATAAGTTTTACAGTCCACATTCGTGTTTCTCTTTAGCTTGTATTTTTTTATTCCCCCTTTCTTTATCAATTTATTAGTCCTCCTTGGTTGGATCTAAACTGCTTCCAGTCTTCGGGCTTGCCACTTTTCTTTTTCTAGCAATCTTTATAAGCTACTTCCTTTGATCTAATAAAATCTTGACTTATTTTGTTGGTCACAGTTGATTCATTTTTCTGTTGTGTTTTGGTGCTTTAGAGGAATGTACATTTATTGTAGACCATGTAATGTTTCTTTAAGTACTTGCTGCTGCCTGTCTACCTTCACGTTTTTAGTATTTTCCCAATCCACCATAACCAACTTGTGCCTCATAACTTCATGGTTTCTTATATTCGAGACCCTAGTTTCAGAATGAACTATATCATTTTCAAACCTAATGTAAAATTCTGTTATCACTTAACAAGCTCCTTTACATCAAAGTTATTAATTGGAGCTTTCTAGATAGTGAGCGAGGCTGCCTGGTTAAATCACCACGCTGTGATTGCTTTGTAGAATTAGCTGAGGCAAAACACTAACATGGATGATGCCAATGTGGTCAAAGACTGATCAAATGTGTGCCCACACAGAGGGAGATGAGGAACATGGGTGGGGGTGTGTGGTGATGGGTGGGGTGAGGTTAGGGGTTTAGGTAGATGCAGACAATTGGGTGGGATAGTGGGATGGTCTGGGCAGCTGGCTGGTTTTGGTGGGAGGGGAGTGGTTACAGCTGGGGAAACACTTGTGCACAGCAATGTCTCACTGCCTCAGTCCTTGTGCATTATCTGCTACACGATGAGTTGTGGCTTACTGGGTATTACTGTGGGCACTGATTTTCCCAGGCTGTGTATGGGAAGTGGCACTGTAGGTGCTGTTGGTGGTAGAGCTATGCTGACCAGGGTACTGGTAACTGCTATGAGTCAGGAGGGGTGGATTTGAAAGCGTTTATAAATTGGTGTTGAGATGATTTTAATAGATCCTTGTACAGGATTCTATTTATCTGAGATAAATAGAACCAGATGTTATAGAGCTTGGAGCAGGGGCTAGTGTTGTGCATTGTCAGCCTTTGTGTAGGACTGTCAATCCAATATGCATTGTGCAGTTGGGACTTCTGAGTTGATACTTGAATGAGCAGGGGGCCCACGCCATCTAAAGTCAGTAGGGAGCACTCTGTGCTAACCCTTGACTAAACAGTGTTTCCTGGTTTCCAACCCAAGGTTGTATTGTGGATTAGTTATAGGCAACTCTGCTCTGTGTGTGTTGGATTATAAAACTGCCCTTGATTTGACAAATTGTGAATCTATGGCACTTGACTGAGTGAGACATTTGAGAGTTCATGTCCCACCTCAGACCTGAACCCAGTACTGAGGAAGCACCTCTAAAGAGAGAATGCTGCACTATCCGAGGAGCAGTATGGGAAGAGTGCTGCACAGTTGGAGGGGCAGTACTGGTGAGTGTTGGGGCAGGGTGGGTGGGGAGCACAGGGACACACTGGGGGTGGCAGTACTAAGGAGTCAGTTAACTCAGTTGGCTGGACGGCTGGTTCGTGATGCAGAGTGACATCAACAGCCTAAGTTCACTTTTTGTACCAGCTGAAGTTATTCATGAAGGCCCACCTTCTTGATCTTGCCTGATCTCCAGTCAGCTCTCCCTCGAAGGGGAGAACAGTCATCATCTGCGTTTATGATGTGGAGATGCTGGGGTGGGCACAGTCAGAAGTCTCTCAACACCAGGTCAAAGTCCAACAGGTTTATTTGGAATCGCAAGCTTTCGGATTGCTGCTCCTTCCTCAGGTGAGTGATTCCAAATAAACCTGTTTGACTTTAAGCTGGTGTAGTGAGACTTCTATCTGGAAATATGGTGACTTTATCTTGCCCTTTACTGGGAGTGAACTGCAATATGAGGGGCAGTTCCCTGACAAGTCTCAGCATGTGCATTTTCCCAACTGTGTACTAAGGACCCTACATGTTTCTCTGCTCCTTGTTTGAAAGGTCTTTGTTGTGCTCACAGGTTTGTGTCCTGACTGGCTGGACTGGGACCCAAACCAACCTGTGGACAATGCCAGGGAGGCCATGCAGCAGGCTGATGATTGGCTGGGAGTTCCTCAGGTGAGTGTCAGCATTCTTTTGGTATCTATGTAGGTACAGCTGGTTCTGTGGAGCAGACTCGGTGGAACTTATTACTCATGACTATATGTTGGTCCATTGTAAGACTAAGAATGTGTTGGAGTTGGTGAATTTGAGCTGTTGTCTCTTTGCTTGCTGCTGCTTTCACTCTTCAAATCTTCATGCTCACTCTTACTCATTGTCACAACAGTCTCATTTCCCCTAACAATCAGTCACTCTGCTCTGGTTCCTGATTCTCTCTCTCCTGTCTCTTGCCTCCTTCTGCAGGTGATTGCCCCTGAGGAAATTGTGGACCCCAATGTGGATGAGCACTCAGTGATGACCTACCTCTCCCAGTTCCCCAAGGCAAAGCTCAAGCCTGGTGCCCCCCTCAGGACCAAAATCAACCCCAAGAAAGCTCGTGCCTATGGACCAGGTAAAGAACAAGGGAGTTGATCATTTACCTCCTGTTCAGACATTCAATGAAATTGTGGCTGCTTTGTGACTTGACTCTGTACACTATGTTGCTTTATCATAGTATACAAAAATCTATCTATCAGATTAAAAATTACAATTGATCCTTTCCCAAATAAACACTTTGGTTACAAGAGCAGGTCACGATCTAAAAGTAATTTGCCTCCTGACCCCCACAAAGCTTGCCCACCATCTACAAGGCACAAGTCAGGATTGTGATGGACTGTTCTTCCCTTGCTGGATGAATGCAGCTCCAAGAACACTAGCTCAACACCATCCAGGACAAAGCAAGTCCATTTGATTGGCACTTCTTCCACCAATATTTAGTCCCTCCACCACCAACACACAGCAGCAGTGGTGTACCATCTACAAGATGCACTGCAGAAACTAACCAAGACTTTTTAGGTAGCGCCTTCTAATCCCACATCCATTACCTTTTGAGAAAGACAAGGGCAGGTGACGCATGGGAGCACCGCCACCTGGAGGTTCTCCTCCATGTCACCATCACTGCTGCTGGGTCAAAATCCTGGAACTCCCTCCCTACAGTAAGCACTGTGGGTGTACCTATACTTTGCGGACTGCAGTGGTCCAAGAAGGAAACTCACCACCACCACCTCGAGGGTAATAAATGCTGACCTAGCCAGCTAAACCCACATCCTTGAATGAATAATAAAAAATGCATAAGTGAGCTCCAAATATTTTGTGTGAAGACATGTATCCTAATTTCACTCCTGAAAGGTCTGGCTCTAATTAAAGTCACAACCAGTAGAAATGGTTTCTCTCTACTTGTCCTTTAACATAAATCAAATTACCTCCTTAATCTTCTAAATTTCAGGGAAAGCAACCTTGGTTTCTGTAATTTCCCTCATAATTCAACATCAGGAATCCAAATGTCACTATGGTAAATCTCCAAGGCCAATCTATCTCCTTCCTAAAGTGTGATATTTAGAATGCTACCACCACCAACCCCAATCCCTGCAGATTATCCCAGACGGTCACCAAAAATTTGGACCACCAATTTCTCACTGCCTGAGCCTGTGTTGTGACTAAGAAACATGGGCCTATTCCCTGTAAGGGACTGTGTTCAGTCAGACTGGACCTTTGACCTGGCTAGGAATGTTACACTGTTGATGTCTGACCCTATTGACTGATGTTTGACTTGGTTGTAGGAATTGAACCTCAGGGTAATGTGGTCCTAAAGCCAGCAGAATTCACAGTGGAAACCATTAATGCTGGTCTTGGGGAGGTCCTAGTCTACGTGGAGGATCCTGAAGGCCACACTGAAGAGGTAATGTGTGCGAATCAAGGGGTCAGTCTGTGCAAATGTTGTAGGATTGATCAGTGCTCTGTTATGGGTATGTGTGGGCTGGGATTGCACTTTGTACACCGCTCATTTCCTGTCAGATGCCTGCTCTGCATGGGCAGAGTACTGGCTCCTGTGGGGAGTGACCATTGCTCAGAATCCTTTCCTTTCTCTTGTACAGGCAAGAGTCATCGCGAACAATGACAAGAATCGCACGTATTCCGTGTCCTATGTACCCAAAGTTGCTGGACTTCACAAGGTAATTCTCTGACTGTTTATGACAGTCCAGGCTAACAAGGATAAGCTTCCTCCTGTCTCCACTAACTCACTTCATTCCCCACTCCTCTAATCCTGCTCTTTGTGCAAGAATTCCTGCTGAGATTCTCCCAATTTTCAGTTGAAGATCCCAGAGCAATGTTTAGAAACTGGGAAAAGCCATAGAATCCAATGGGCTAGGGCAAGTTCACTGATCCATCCCCTCGCAAGAGGAACAGGGTGAGGTCATTCAGCCCTCATGATTGTGTTTATCCATTCAGTTATCATAGCTGATTTGCACATCCACCCCAATTGCCCAACTTTTCTCCATATCTCTTGATACTAATTACCCAGCGTAAATCTATCCAGCTCAGTCTTGAAAGCTTCGACTGATAGCTTATGTAGCTTTGTGGGGGAGCAAAGAGTCTTGTGCGCTCGCTCATTTATCAACTCCTTTAATTATTAAACATCTCAATTAGATCGCCCTCTAACCTCTTCAACTTGAGGGGATTATAAATTTAGTCTGTGCAAGCAATGTTCATAATTTAAAACCTTTTAGACTACATCTCTTGACTCCTACATAAATTTTTAAAAATTCATTTATGGGACATGGGCATCGCTGGCTGGCCAGCATTTACTGCCCATCCCTAGTTGCGCTTATTCAGAGGGCAGTTGAGAGTCAACCACATTGCTGTTTCTCTGGAGTCACATGTAGACCAGACCAGGTAAGGACAGCAGATTGTGTTTTTCCAACAATCGACAATGGTTTCATGGTCCTCAGTAGATTATTGATTCCTGATTTTTTTATTTTTTAAATTTAATTTAATTCTAATTCCACCATTTACCGTGACGGGATTTGAACCCAGGTCCCCAGAACATTAGCCAAGTTTCTGGATTAATAGTCTAGCGATAATACCACTAGGCCATCACCTCCCCCTAAAATGGCATAATTGGCTTTGGTAACAAGTGCCGGAGTTTCTGCTGAAGTTGTGGAAGGAGATCATGGAATCGCCAAAGGAATCCCAGCAAACAATCTTCTGTCATTAATCCTATGGTCCATGTGCTTATTTCCAGGTAACAGTGCTTTTTGCTGGGCAGCAGATTGACAAAAGCCCTTTCAATGTTCACATTGGTATGGCGCTGGGTGATGCCAATAAGGTGACTGCCCGAGGACCTGGCCTGGAACTGAATGGGAATGTGGCTAATAAGCCAACATACTTTGACATTTATACTGCAGGTAAGGAGCACCGTGTAGTAACACCCTGTCGTCCTCCATTGCCATGGCAAGAACAGAATACTGTTCTGGAAGAAGGTAGTTTGTGTGGGGGTGTTAGTAACTTGGTTTGTAATGAAGAGTGGAACAGTGGTTTGGTTTGTGGCAGGTGTGTTTGTGGTTAGAATGTCACAGCAATGATTGGGTAATCTTGTTTCAATTTAAAATCAATATTGGAATAAATCTCAATATTCAAAGATTCATAGAATAATGCAACATAATCAGCCTGTAATACCGGTGCTGAATCTTTAGAAAGAATGGTTCAATTTAGTTTCGCTTCCAACATTTTTCCTATAATCCCACAAAATAGTCCTTTTCAAGTACAGTCCAGTTGTACTCCGATGAAATTTGATTCCACATTGGAGTTTGAGAGATCGAGATCATAATCTCATGGATAAGAAATTTCTTCTTAATTCCCCCTTCTAGTTCCCTTGTAAATTATTTTACACCTTTGACCTCTGGCTACAGGCACACTTAGCAGAGGAAACACAAACTTCTGATAATTTTGACTAACGTGATTTGGTTTCTCCTGAAACTTCTCCTCTGTTCTAATGAGAACAATCCCAGCTTCTCCCATCTCTCAGATAGCTGAACTCTTGCATCCTTGGTATGATCCTGGGAAACCGTTTCTGTACGCTCCAGGGACTTTTTCTAAAGTTTGGTGCTTAGTATTGTACACAATACTCCAACTGAGGCCTAACCAGTGTTTAATGTGACTTCCTCATTTTTGTATTCAATGCCTCTGTTTAGAAAGCCAAGTATCCCATACCTTATCAGTTAGTGCTACCACATTCCAACATTTGTGAATATGTGCCTCAGATCCTCATTTGGACATATTGTGTCTCCACGTTGTCCCTCTTATGCATATCCGCAAAATTGTCTCTGCCAATTTCACCAATCTGCCTATGTCCTCCTGAAGTCTGCTACTATAATGCTTACTCCCCCCAAGCTTATCGAAGTGTGAATTTATTTGCTGTTTTGATAATGGTCTCTGGTAATTTTCCCCTTGGATATAATTAGCAGTTTTAATTATCTCTCCTTTTTGTGTCCTCCAATTGTCTTCTGATTTTCTGATTTTAGTGGCTAGTTCAAAGAACAATCTAAAACGAGTTCATAAATTACCTGTCTAAGGTGTTGCTGGATCATGGATCACCCCATCGGCCTTTAACTTATTCTGACCCCTCAGGTGCCGGATCAGGAGATGTTGGGGTTGTTATTGTTGACCCTCAGGGCCGGCGGGACACAGTGGAGGTGATCCTGGAGGATAAAGGTGACAGTGTTATGCGCTGCACCTACAGGCCGCTGCTCGAAGGCCCTCACACCATTTATGTGAGCTTCGCTGGGGCCGTGATACCAAAGAGCCCTTTCACTGTCAACATTTCAGAAGGTAAGTCTCTCCGGCGGGCTTTTTCTGTGTGCGGCAGGCCTTCTCTTTCTCTTGAACCTTGTCCTCTTAATCTCAATCTTTCCCTGGAGAGGAGCAAGCAACAGCTCGGTGGGATGGTGTGGGTGGTTGGGTATTGAGAACGAGACTTGGGAGGAAAGGAAGCTGGGGTACAAGATGGTGAAAGGCAGGGACATGGGATGGGTAGAAGCTTGAGGTTGGAGGGAGGAGGAAGCTGGGGAAAAGCAAAGAGGGAGGAAAAGGAGCTGGGACTTGGGCTGCATTATTTGCTTCTCTCCAATCTGAACTGGGTTCCCCATGCATATCCAAGTGTGAATTTAGTTGGTATTTTGACAGTGGTCTCCAGTAATTTTCCCTTTGACTTTAGCAGTTACCAGTTTTAATCCTCTCCTCTTTTTGTGAGCAAGGGGCTGGTTCTCGGAAGTGGGGAAGTGAAGAGAGCAGAAGCCAGTGAATTGTGGCATGTGGGGACTGGAGAGAAGCAAGCAGTGAGCTGGGCAGGGCTGTCAATGACTCTTTGAACTTTTGAATGCCTCTACTTGTAACTTTTGTTCATGTTCCAAACACACAATTGGTGGTTTTTCTGTGAGGGGTGGAAGTTGATCTAGGAAGTGTTAAATGAAGATCAAAGGGTGATCAGGCAGGTATTTTTCAGCACAAGTATGTGTGTAAAATTAGCACCTTGAATGCCCCGAATGTGTTTTATAGTTAATGAAGTACGTTTGAAATATAGTCACTGCTGTATTGTAGGAAATGCAGCAGCCAGTTTGCACACAGCAAACTTTCATAAGCAATGCAATGATCAGATAATTTATGTTTTTAGTGATGTTGATTTGAATAATTAATAATCTGGACATTGGCAATAGTTCCTCTGCTATTACTACACAATGGTATAGTGAAACAGATCACCAAAACCCTGAACAGAGAATTTTACATTCTCATTGCATCACTAGCATTCTGCTCTTCCATTAACCTGAAGTAAACAGCCCCCCCCCCCCAAATACCTGTCCATAATCAAGCTCTTGGAAGTTTTGTGATACACATACTGGTCTAAGGGATTCCCATTGTGTTACTGTGGCAAGTTAGTATCTTAGTGTAGCACTCCCTCTATTCTGCCTCACTGTGCAGTACTGCACTTGGTGTCAGCCTGGATAATATGTCAGAAGCCATGACCTTCTGACTCAGGGCCCAGCGTGAATAGACATTTGCACACTGGGATGTTGAATTGACTGAGGTTGAATACCTAACCTGACTGAGGAAATCATTTGTCTATCATTGGCAAGGCCAACATTACCCATTTCTAATTGCCCTTGAGGTGTGGTGGCGAGCCATCTTAAACAACTGCATTCCACCTGGTATAGATACATTCACAGTGGTGTTAGGAAGAGAGTTTCAGAATTTTTAATCATGTCAATGAAGGAATGGTGATGGACGTCAAAGTCTGGAAGGTCTATGGTTTGGAGGGGAGTTTGCAGGTGGTGATGTTCCCATGGGTCTGCTGCCCTTGTCCTTCTGGATGGTAGAGGCTTTGGAAGGAGCTGTCAGGAGTCTGACAGGATGGCTAGTGTGATTAGTTGAGTTGCAAAGTTGGCTGATGAGGGCAAGGTTGAATTAATTAATGCATCAAGAGAAATCCTTTTGGTTTGTTCCCTGGTATGCAACCAGTTGAGGTGAGAAATCTGGGGATTGCAGCTTATTGAACAAAAAACCCCCCTTCCCCTTCGCCCGACACATCATCTTCTTGCACTCTGTTACATCTCTTATTTAATCTCTTCTTCCTTATGATTTGTGCTTGGACCAATCCCAGAAGCCCCTGCTCCGACCCAGGTTGCTGCTCCTGTTATGATTGTTCCTCAGTCCATCCGCACCCCTCCAGCAGACAAGGCGAAGAAAGCTCCACCCCCACCTCCCAAACCCAAACGACCACGTTAGTATTAGCCTGTGACTGAGTGTCTGCCTGTGCTTGTGTCTGAATGGGGGCCACGAGCCCTGCTTCTGTTTGAATGAAGGCCATTGGTTGTGCTTCTGTTTTGAGCAAGGAACCCTAAATGGGTCGCTGCAGGCCCCGAAAGGGGTTGGTTGGGTGGGTGGGGTATTCATTGGCTCAGTGCAGGTGCTGGGTGGGCAGGATGTTTAATGGCTTTATGGGTCTGTGCAGGCCCTGAGGTGGAGGAATGAGGAGGTTTCATTGACGCACATCAATTTGTGCAGGCCCCTAAGGGGGTGGTTCGGCTTCACTTTGCCAGTCCTTACTAACCCGGAATGTGATTGATCAGTAGTTTAAGAGCACTAATGCAGCAAAATTGAATTCTGAGAGGGGTGTTTCGGCTGCCATGTTTTGCTGAAATGGCTCTGAGCTCCGACTGTGTTTTGTCTTGAGAGGAACAGTTTGTGATGGAGATTTTTACGCGTTCCTTTTTCAGAATGGCTTTCTTTTCTCTTTGCGTATGTGGTCATCAATCTTTCAATTTTGTTAATTAGTGGAGGTGGGGGAATCATGTGATTAAAATCTCCAATCCTTCTAAAGAGTTGGTCACCTGACCCCTGTACAAAGCCTACCCTGATCATTGAAGCTCATTCAATATATCTGTTTGTGGAGAGATTAGATATCAACCTCTCTAAGTCTGGGATCACTGGCTGGTTATCCCCTCACTGGAATAGACCCTGTGACTTGTGGTTTAGTTCCACGCTAGGGGTGGAAAGGTCACTTGCTGAGCCCATGGTGAGTCTTGCTGCTTTAATCCTTGTTTCTGCTGTAACTGAATACTGGGATCCCTTGACTCAGTGTGCTTAATCCAAGGCTACAGAACAAGAGTGTTGCAACCGGCAATGGATAAGACCGGAGGATGCTTAGCCCCGGTTTATTGGTACTAACCTCAACCCTGTGTTTCTGGCAGCGTGCAACCCAAATGCATGTCGAGCCTCTGGGAGAGGTCTCCAGCCTAAAGGAGTGCGAATGAAGGAGATGACCGACTTCAAAGTCTTCACCAAAGGAGCAGGAACAGGGGAACTGAAGGTCGTTATCAAAGGACCCAGTAAGTCAGGGAGTGGGGTGGGGGATGGACCATTTAAAAAAATATCCTGGGAGAGGGAAATGCAGTCTAGCTCGCTATGGGACAGTGTCAATGTGGTTGTCCTGCTGTGGGTCAATCTGGCATTCTCCTCGCCCAAGTGTTTAATTTTGACTCTTACTGAAACTTAGCAAATTTATGGATAAACAATTGAAATTGGCAAATTTATTTTAAAATCTTGTTACACAGTGCAAAGATAGACAGTTACTATACTTATCCAGCAGGTGCACACATTGCTGGTATTCTCTGCAGTGTACCCTGTGGCTGACCCCAGAATTGTGTTGGTTGCTGTGGTGGATGTCTTTCTGTGCCACAATATGGTGAAAATCACCAGCTAACAGTGAGGCCGTGAAAGAAAAGCTGTTCAATATTGGGAGATGCAGCTGTGATCTGCTCTGCGCTCTTATTGTGCAGATACAAGGAATTCACTGACAGGACACCAGGACATCAGTCAGGACACTTAAGGCAATATTCCTATCAATGAAACCTATAAAAGCCGAGGAAACTCAGTAACTTACACTATCTGGTGATTATTCCTTCCAGAGGGTACAGAGGAGCCAGTAAAGGTTCGAGATGTTGGTGATGGTGTCTATGAATGTGAATATCACCCAATGCTTGGGGGAAAATACGTGGTGACCATCACCTGGGGCGGTTATGCCATTCCGAGAAGGTGAGTCGCACCTGGTCAAACATTTGCATTTATCAACTTTATTTCTGAGACTGATTGGAGTAATGATACTGAAATCACAAGAGGAACAATAGTGATGGGGCTCAGCTTCCCATCTAACACAGGTGATAGACATCTGAATCTCTCACGTCAAACAAGACATCCACATCATTTCTACACAGATTAGAGTGCCTTCATTAGAAGGACCTGGCTCTCTCAAGAGGCAGTGGGTCGGACTCTGGGACCTTAAATCAATGTATGGGGTTAGAATGCTTCATGAAGAATAAATATTGACCTTTTTAGAAATTGTACAATGGGATCTTTTATACCCAGTAGAGGGGACAGATGGGTTTGCAATTTAATGTCTCCGCTTCAAAACTTCTCAAAATGGAGCACACTCTCAGTACTGCACGGAGTGTGTCCACCTGGCTTCTGGGTTCAAGTCTCTGGATTGGGACTTGAATGCACAATCTCTGACTTGGAGGAGAGCATGCTACTGTCTAGCAGTTTACAAGTGGTTTCTCTCTGCCTATTGCTTTACATTCAGTTTGCCTTGCAATATTGATTGTTAGCTGTACTGACTTTTGACTGTTTGATTCCTCAGCCCATTTGAGGTGCAGGTTGGACCAGAAGCTGGTGCCCAGAAGGTGCGAGCCTGGGGGCCAGGCCTGGAGACTGGCGTTGTGGGAAAGTCAGCTGATTTTGTAGTAGAAGCAATTGGAACTGAAGTTGGGACACTAGGTAAGCATTGTGTCTGTTACAGCTTCAGGACTAGTAAAGAGATTCCAATTCATCCTGCTGCACTGGTTCTGATCTAAATTCCTGGCTCTGTCTCTATTCTCTGCACTCAGCCTGTTTCTATTTGAACCCAGTTCTCAATGGCACAAAGTCTAAACAAAACTGGACCAAAATATCAGTGCACCAAACAGACCTTTACTCTCAATCTAACCCTGCGCTGTTACCTGCCCAAACTAGTCTTTGACCAGTCTGTCTCCTTTTTTGTGAATGGTTTCAAATTTTTTCCTCCCAGGTTTCTCCATTGAAGGCCCATCTCAGGCTAAGATCGAATGTGATGATAAAGGCGATGGGTCATGTGATGTACGATACTGGCCCACTGAGCCTGGTGATTACGCTGTGCATGTGATCTGTGATGATGAAGATATTAAAGATAGTCCATTCATGGCTCACATCCTTCCTGCAAACAATGAATGCTTCCCAGAGAAGGTACGTGAGGGACTCCGTGTGGGGTAAGGGTGTGCACAAAACTCTGCAGTCAGTGCTGGGTCCTAGGAATTGCTCTTGGGTCTGCTCTTGAAGATTCTGGAATTGGACACAAGGGACATTGTTTTCAAATTTGTTGCCAACAAGTATCAAAACAGAAAGAGTGAAAGATTTCAGGAGGTTGGATAGATTGGTGGAAAAGGCAAACAGTTGGTAAATGCTGTTAAATGTGTTGGAATATGCAATCAGGGAATTGCCTGAGGTCACTGAGGTTAAGAGATGATGGTGGCACAGTGGTTGGCACTGCTACCTCACAGCTCCAGGGACTAGGGTTCAATTCTGGTCTTGGGTGATTGTGTGAAGTTTGCATTTTTCCGGGTGCTCCGGTTTCCTCCCACAGTCCAAAGATGTGCAGGTTAGGTTGATTGGTCCATATTAAATTGCCCCTTCATGTTAGGGGGATTAGTAGGGCAAATACGCGGGGTTACAGGGATAATGGCCTGGATGGGATTGTTGGTGCAGGCTCGATGGGCCAAATGGTCCCCTTCTGCACTGTAGGGATTCTATAATTCTATGTTTTGCACAGGGAGTGCAGAATGATGGACCACATAGTGGTAAAGACCATTGCAATTTTAAAAAGAGAAATTGAATAAATGAAGCGGAGAAAGATACAGAACTGTGCTGAGTGCAGGGCAGTGGGATTAGTTTGGGATTGCACCACTGGAGAGCAGCCAGGATGGTCTGAAAACCTGTAATGGTTCTGTCTACATGAGCTACAAACATCAAAACAATGCTTTAGGATTATTGCTGTTTCAAAAAGTGAGACTCCCATTTCTATAACACTCTTTTCATGACCTTCACAGACAATTAATGTATTTGTAATGTAGTCATAATATCGGAAACATGGCAGCAATGCATTTAAAAGCAGTAAGAATATAAAAAGGAGGTTTTGCTACAGTGCTCAAAAACTCTGGTTAGACCGTGTCTGCTTAATTTATATCGCTCTGGGTGCCGCAGGTTAGAAGCAATAAATTGACCTTGGACGGAGTGCCTCACAGATTCAACCAGGCTCCACTGATTAATTTTGTATATTATTCCTGTTTCTATGACCATGTAATCTATTTTTAGTGTTGTTGATTTAAGGGATATATATTGGCCAGGACAGAGGAGAATTCTCCTGATCACCTTCCAGTAGTGTCATGGGATACTTTACAAACTAGTCAAGCAAATTGTACTCGCCAAATCATACCTTGCAACCAATGTCCCATACACCACAGTCCCCATCTCTGGGTTTGTCTAGTCCCACTGGCAGGACAGACTCAGCAGAGGTGGCAGGTGGCATACAGTTGGGAGGCAGTAGCCCTGGGAGTCCTCAACATCAACTGTCTGACTCTGGGAAGTCTCATGGTATCAGGTTGAACACTGGCAAGGAACAACCTCCTGTTTGCTACCTGTCACCCTCCCCCAGCTGAAGAGTCAGTGCTCCTCCATGTTGAACCCCACTTGGAGGAAACCGAGTAGTGAGGGCACAGGATGCACTCTGGGGTGGGGGACTTCAATGTTCATCACCAAGAGTAGCACCACTAATGGCCAAAGTTGGCTGAGTCCTGAAGGATATGGCTGCTAGACTGGACCTACGGCAGGTGGTGAGGGAACCAACTTTAAGGAAAAATCTTGACTTTCCCCTCACCAATTTACCTGTCACAGATGCATCTGTCCATTAAAGTATGGTAGGATTGACTACTACACAGTCCTTGTGAAGACAAAGCTCCATCTTTGCACTTAATGTACCCTCCTTGATATGTGCTAAATGGGATAGATTCAGAACAGATCCAGCAGCTCAAAACTGGGCTTTTTGAGGTGCTCTCGGCCAGCAACAGCAGAATTGTATTCCACCATAATCTGTAACCTTGTGGCCTGGCATATCCCTCACTCGACCATTACCACAAAACCAGGGGGTCCACCCAGGGGTTCAATGAAGGGTGCAGGTGAGCATACCAAGAGCAGCACCAGGTAAATCTAATAATTAGGGATACAAATGGTGAAGCTACAACACAGGACTACTTGCCTGAGAAAGACCAAGCTAAGTGATCCCACAACTTCAGAAGCAAAGACACAAGAATTAAATGCCTGGTCCATGAAATGCTGACCCAGCCCAGTCCCTGTTTGCTTCTACTGCTTGCTGCCTGTTGCTGTGTAAGTTGAGGTCATGGCTCATTGTGTTGTCTCATCAAATATTCTTGCTTTGTAGGTGAAAGCTTTTGGCCCTGGTTTGGAACAGACTGGCTGCATCGTAAACAAACAAGCTGAGTTCACTATTGATGCGCGGGCAGCAGGCAAGGGTGAACTCAAAATTTACGCACAGGTAATGTTTCAAAGCTTTGAACAAATGCATTGTTGTTGTTTTTGGGGCTGGTATGTAACCAGGTGGATGGAGTTATAGTAGGTACCTCTCTATCATTAGTAAGAAGTCTCACAACACCAGGTTAAAGTCCAACAGGTTTATTTACCAAATAAACCTGTTGGACTTTAACTTGGTGTTGTGAGACTTCTTTCTGTGCCCACCCTAGTCCAATGCTGGCATCTCCACATCATGCCTGTCACTATCAGATTTGCTGATTTTATCAGCAGATGGGTGGCTGGGATGGGCCGAGGGGACCAGCTCTCTGTTTTGAGTGGACAGGTACCAACTGAAACTCAAACACATCACAGGATAGTGAGGAAACTGGGAGAGAGTCAGGGCAGGGAATTTTATCCACTCTTCAAAATTAAATGAATTATTAATTTGGAGGTGAGGTGTCACCTCACCTCACTGTCATCAGTGAGTCCAAAGATGTGCAGGTTAGGTTGATTGGCCAAGCTAAATTGCCCCTTAGTGTCCTGGGATGCGTAGATTAGAGGGATTAGTGGGTAAATGAGGATTAGAGGGATTAGCAGGTAAATATGTGGGATATGGGGATAGGGCCTAGGTGGGATTGTTGTCGGTGCAGACTCGATGGGCCGAATGGCCTCTTTCTGCACTGTAGGGGTTCTATGGTTCTATGGTGTCTCTTTTACTTGGTGCAGATTGAAGATTCCCTGTTTCTGCTAAACACTATAGTAATTGTTGTATTTTTGCTCTTTACATTTCTCACCCCCCCCACCACAGGATGCAGAAGGTGTTCCCATTGATATCCAGATCAAAGATAATCGAGACAACACGTTTATGTGTGTGTACGTGCCTCGGAAGCCCATCAAACACACCATCATCATCAGCTGGGGTGGTGTCAACATCCCAAACAGTCCTTTCAGGGTAAGAGAGGAGAATGTGTGCCATTAGCCAGAACTTGATTTAGACTGCAGTGCGTGGCTAGAAACGAACAAACTCAATGACTGAATTAGACACGAGTCAGGAGACACAAATTGACACATCAGTGAGATGGCTTGGGGGTGGAGGAGGCACAGAGATTGACAAATCGGTGAGATAGAGATGATTTGGGGGGGGGTGGTGGGAGGGGAATGAGCATGTGGAAAATTCTGTAAAAACAGTTACATTCCTGTTTAAATGAATGTCGTGCTCTGCAACACAATGTAAATTTAGAATTGATTGTTACACATTACATGTTCTGTGTGAATTCTGCATCTCTCATTTCCTGTCCTGTCACCCCCTGGACTGACCACATACTAACTCATTTGTACATGTGCTGCAGGTATCTGTGGGAGAAGGCTGTCATCCACAGAAAGTCAAAGTATATGGACCAGGCGTGGAGAAAACCGGACTCAAGGCCAGTGAACCCACATATTTCACTGTGGACTGTAGCGAGGCTGGACAGGGTGAGGCTTGAACAAACCTTTCGTGATGCAGGCTGTTTAATTCCTGTTTGTACATAAAATGAAGAGGGATAAAGAAGGAAATGCTGGCTGGGCAGCCACCTGTCAATGGCAGGGAACCCAGAGGCAATTTCGGGGACTAGAAAAATTCAGAATCCAACGTCTGCCAATCAATTCGGTGAAATCCATTGGATCTAGGTCTTTTCTCCTTGGAGAGGCGAAGGATAAGGGGTGACCTGATAGAGGTGTATAAGATGTTGAGGGGTATTGATAGAGTGGATTCTCAGAGGCTTTTACCCAGGGCTGAAATGGTTGCCACAAGAGGTCACAGGTTTAGGGTGCTGGGGAGTAGGTACAGAGGAGATGTTAGGGGTAAGTTGTTCACTCAGAGGGTGGTGGGTGCGTGGAATCGGCTGCCGGTAGTGGTGGTGGAGGCGGATTCGATGGGGTCTTTTAAGAGACTTTTGGATAAGTTCATGGAAGTTAGTAAGATAAAGAGTTATAGGCAAGCCTAGTAGGTAGGGACATGTTCGGTGCAACTTGTGGGCCGAAGGGCCTGTTTGTGCTGAAGCTTTTCTATGTTCTATGTTTAACTAGAAAAAGATGCTGTGTAATTGCAACTTTTTGGAAAAGTATTGGCTAATAAATGAAAGTCAGCATGGAACTGTTCAAAGATAGATCAAGTTGGGAAATCTGAGCTATTTTGATGGACCGAGAGTTGTTGAAAGTAACATGATTTGACGTTGCATATATGGACTTTCATAAGGTAGTTGACAAAGTATCACATAATAGATTTGTTAGCAAAATTCAAATCTATAATTAAGGGAACATGGCAGCTTGGATAATAAATTGACTAAGAAACCGAAAGGAGTTTGGGGATGAGGCAATGGGAATAGTGAGGATTGAGTGTGTTGCAGCTTCACTGCTGAGGAGACATAGTCCCTGACAGGATCTGGAAGGTAGCATTTGTGAAGATGGGAGAGCAGTTGCTTTGCTCCATGCCGGACTGAACTGCTCAGCACTGGCTGTCTCACTTTGAGGGGTTTCCTCCATCACATCTTCACCCTCAGTGCTGGGATTGTTTTTTTTTCCTCCGTCTCAATCTGTTCTCTTTTAATAAGGTGATGTGAGCATCGGCATTAAGTGTGCCCCAGGAGTCGTGGGACCTGCTGAGGCCGACATTGATTTCGACATTATTAAGAATGACAACGACACTTTCACAGTGAAGTACACTCCTCCAGGACCAGGGCGCTATACCATCATGGTGCTGTTTGCTGACCAGGTAAAACGAACACAGCCTGCTCCGTGTTATACATTCAGTTCAAATTCTTATCTGGCTTCTGTTGAGAAGGCTACAAATTATCTTGTGAAGGGCAGCAGAGATTGAGCTTTCTCTCCAATACCGGAGACGTCTATGATGTGGAGTTGCTAGCATTGGACTGGGGTAGGCACAGTAACTAGTCTCCCAACACCAGGTTTATTTGGTAGCATGAGCTTTCGGAGCACCGCTCCTTCATCAGGTGAATGCAGGATTTCTTTCACAAACAGGGCATATATAGACACAAACTCAATTACAGGATAATGGTTGGAATGCGAGTCTTTACAGTTGCAGACAATGTGAGTGGAGAGAGGATTAAGCACAAGCTAAAAAGGTGTATTGTCTCCAGCCGGGACAGTTAGTGAGATTTTGCAAGTCGCAGGGGTTACAGATAGTTTGACATGAATCCAAGATCCCAGTTGAGGCCATCCTCGTGTGTGGAACTTGGCTATCAGTTTCTGCTCAGCGATTCTGCATTGTGTGTTGTGAAGGCCACCTTGGAGAACGCTTACCTGAAGATCAGTGGCTGAATGCCCTTGACTGCTGAAGTGTTCCCTGACAGGAAGGGAACACTCCTACCTGGTGATTGTCAAGTGGTGTCCATTCATCCGTTGTCGTAGCGTCTGCATGGTCTCATCAATGTACCATGCCTCGGGACATCCTTTCCTGCTGCGTATCTGGTAGACAACGTTGGCCGAGTCTCACGAGTATGTACCATGTACCTGGTGGATGGTGTTCTCGAGTGTGATGATGCATCCGTGTCGATGATCTGGCACGTCTCGCAGAGGTTGCTGTGGCAGGGTTGTGTGGTGTCGTGGTCACTGTTCTCCTGAAGGCTGGGTAGTTTGCTGCAGACAATGGTCTGTTTGAGGTTGTGCGGTTGTTTGAAGGCAAGTAGTGGGGGTGTGGGGATGGCCTTGGCGAGATGTTCGTCTTCATCAATGACATGTTGAAGGCTCCGGAGAAGATGTCGTAGCTTCTCCGCTCCAGGGAAGTACTTATCGACGAAGGGTACTCTGTCCGCATGTCCCGTGTTTGTTTTCTGAGGAGGTCTGTGTAGTTTTTCACTGGCCCGTCGGAACTGTTGATTGATGAGTTGAGCATCATATGCTGTTCTTATGAGGGTGTCTTTCAGCGTCTGTAGGTGTCTGTTGCGATCCTCCTTATCTGAGCAGATCCTATGTATACGGAGGGCTTGTCCGTAGGGGGTGGCTTCTTTAACTTGTTTAGTCTGGAAGCTGAAGAAGTGGAGCATCGTGAGGTTATCCGTGGGCTTGCAGTACAGTGAAGTGCTGAGGTGACCATCCTTGATGGAGATGCGTGTGTCCAAGAATGCAACCGATTCTGGGGAGTAGTCCATGGTCAGTCTGATGGTGGGATGGAACTTGTTGATGTCGTCATATAGTTGTTTCAGTGATTGTTCGCCATGAGTTTAAAGGAAGAAAATGTCATCAACGTATCTAGTGAATAGCATCGGTTGAAGGTCCTTTTGCGGTGAAGAAGTCTTGTTCGAACCTGTGTACGAAGATGTTGGCATATTGAGGTGCAAATTTGGTCCCCGTGGCTGCTTTGTCTGGATGAAGAACTGGTTGTTGAAGGTGAAGACTTTGTGGTTCAGGATGAAGTGAATGAGTTGTAGAATTGCATCTGGAGATTGGTAGTTGTCTGCGTTGAGTGCTGAGGCAGTTGCAACAATGCCGTCGTTATGGAGGATGCTGGTGTAGTGCTGAGACATCCATTGTGACGAGGAGTGTTCCTGGTCCACGGGTGCTGAGTTTCTGTAAGAAGTCCATAGTGTCGCAACAGAAGCTGGAGGTTCTTTGTACAATGGGTTTCAGGATGCCCTCGACGTAGCCAGAGGTTCTGTCTCAGGGTCCCATTGACTCATGATGGGACAGCTGGGTGTGTTGGCCTTGTGTATCTTCGGGAGGCAGTAGAGATCTCCAACGTGAGGAATATGTGGGATGAGAACACGGAGGATGCTCTGAAGGTCCGGATCAAATCTCTTGATTAGGTCTGAGTTGATGGATGTGTTCTTTCATCGGATCTGCAGGTAACTGTCTATAGTGTTCCTCATTGTTCAGTTGTCAGTACATTTCTTTGCAGTAATCCGTTCTGTTCAGTATGACAGTGGCCCCTCCTTTGTTTGTTGCTTTGATGTTGCGGTTGGTCTTGAGCGCAGATGGCATCGCGTTGTGCTTGGGTGTCGTTTAGGGCTGTCTTGAGTGCAGCTGATGAATCTGGCATTGATGCACCTCCTGACAGCTTGGGCATGTGTGTCGAGTAGAGGGCAGTGGCCTTCCGGATCGATAGGAGGCCATTCAGATCCTCCATTTATATCATGCTGGATTTGCACCTTTGCTCCATATCCCAAAATATTCTCACCCAAGGTTGAACAACTGGACATAACTTAAACCCTGTTGTAATTTGACCCTCTTGACAAGAAGGCCAACTTTCCATTAGCCTTTTTGATATTGAGAAGGTTTAATCAACTTGAGCTGGAGTTGGTTGCAACAGATCTCTGGCTTCAGGAGCATGAGATCAAGTTGATGGACTCTCTGACTGTGACAAATTAAAGTATAAGTTTGTTTAATTCTGTATCTGGTATCAGCTGAGGCTCTGTGGATGTGGATTCTAGTCTCATTCTAGAAAGGTGAGTGCATAACCAGGCCAACACTTGCATTGCAGGTACTGCTGTTCTCTGAGGTGTGGTCTTTGAGATATAAAAGCCCTGACAACCAAACACTAGAAGAGTTAGTGACATACATCTTCCTCAATGTATGTCACTAAGAACATGTTAACTCCACATTCATTCTCATCGATGCTTGAATATTGTGCACAAAATGGCTGTCACATTTGCTAGCACATTCCCTGAATCTGAGTAACCCACTGTCTTAGCACTTTGAGATGACTTTTGGCAATCATTTTCCATCACTTGGGGGAGGGGAAGGGTAGTCGGGGATGGGAGGTAAAATTCAGAATCCAGCTGACCTCTGTCCCCTGCCACTGGCTGATTCTAACACGTTTCTGTCCAATTTATCCTACAGGAAATTCCCATCAGCCCATTCCGTATTAAGGTGGAGCCATCGCATGATGCGGGCAAGGTCAAGGCTGAAGGTCCTGGGCTGAGTCGGACTGGTGAGGAGAAGCTGGCTGATTGTGTGAGCGCTTGTAGCCAGACCAAGGGTCACCAACTCTTCCAGGACTGTCTTGGAGTCTCCAGACTTTAAATTAATCTCCTGGACCCTGGAACAAGTGACCACCAGGGAGAGAATTCATTGGGACTTTTTAAAACAAAATGTCCTTTTTTGCTGGTATTCCATATAAACATGGGGGGATGGCTAAAAGGCTGTTTGATCATTTGGAGGTGGGAGATTGTGATGAAACTTCCAGGAATAAGTAACTGGTTCCTGGATTAGAGGGGTTGGCAAATATTTAATTCACCCCAGTCTGACAACAGCCTTGTACTTCCTGTAGGTATTGGATTAGTGGGAGACTTGAATTGCAGCAAATTAGACTTGCCCCCCCGCCCCCCCCCCCCCCCGCAACCCGTGACTACTAAACCAGCTGTAAAATAAATAAAGTTTGTTTATTAGTCACAAATAAGGCTTGCATTAACACTGCAATGAAGTTACTGTGAAATTCCCCTAGTCGCCACAGTCTGGTGCCTGTTTGGGTCAATGCACCCAACCAGCACGTCTTTCAGAATGTGGGAGGAAACCGGAGCAGCTTGAGGAAATCCATGCAGACACGGGGAGAACATGCAAACTCCACACAGTGATCTAAGCCAGGAATTGAACCTGGGTCCCTGACGCTGTGAGGCAGCAGTTCTAACCGCTGTGCCACCGTGTTGCCCCAATAGTGTGAATAGAAGGTGCTGAGAGGTTAAGACCTGCTACAGACTGACCTTCAGTAACTGGGTGATGTAATGACCCCTCATGGTATGGGCTGTGCAGGGAAAAGGATAGAAAGCACTCCTGGTGCTGTGCTGTGAACCAGTTGTGTTTCTTGCAGGTGTTGAGGTTGGGAAACCCACTCATTTCACCGTCTACACTAAAGGAGCAGGCAAGGCTATACTGGACGTGCAGTTCAGCGGAGCTGCAAAGGGAGATGCCATTCGTGACTTTGAAATCATCGACAACCATGACTACTCGTACACTGTGAAATACACTGCTGTGCAGCAGGTAGGAGGGTGGCAGGGTTAAGGAGCTGTACCCAGTGAAGCAGTACTAGGGTTTGGGGGCTTTGTGCCTGGTCGGTCGTGCCAGAATTTAGGGGTTGTAATAAGATGGGGGTGTAATGCTGTCTTTAGGGTGAATTTACACAATGATGGAGGTGGGGAAGAGAGATTTGTACCCAGGAGGCAGTGCTAGGGTTGGGGGAATTTTACCCATCGAGGGTGGTGCTGGGGTTGGGGGAGTTGTGCCTGGGGAGGGCAGTGGTGGGATTTGGGAGTGTTGTACCTAGTTTTGCAGTGTCTGGATGAAGGGTTGCATCTAGTAGTATACCTGTCGTGTTTCTCTAATGTGCTGCTGTCTTGCTTCAGGGTAACCTGCTGGTGACGGTGACCTATGGGGGCGACCAGGTTCCAAAGAGTCCATTCACCGTGAATGTGGCTCCATCTCTCGATCTGAACAAGGTTAAAGTTCAGGGACTGAACAACAGTAAGATCATTAAAGCTTTTGTGAATTATTTCAGCTGTCAGATTCTAGGATTGAGCACTGTGTGACTCCTCGGGAGCCTCAATCATAACACCTTTCTGAGTGTGCTTACTGCTGCTCCTCCTCTTTCCTGTCCCCTCCCAGATTACTGCAATGGTCATGTCACCATTTCTGAATGGTGCTTAGAACCACAAAGTTGTGGATGTCCTGATGTTCCTTGTGATACTATCTGGTGTGCTAAATGCCCTTGAGGATGGAGTGAGAGTGAGGATTGCCTGTCTGCCAGGATGAGTGGTTAGATTAACATGTGCTGAAGGTTGGAGGCAATGAGAGTAATAGACTGAAACCTACAGGCAGATACTTTGTATAAATGCAGTGACTGCATTCACCTGAGTCGGGAATGATGCGGTGGATCCCCCGAGCACTATTTCTGCTTTGACCTGTTTGCTGTTTGGCTCCACCTTGGCAACAACATCTGTTTCAGCTCCCACCTCTGCTTTTGTTACCCTCAACTTCCATGTTCCAGTGCTCTCCTGGCTGTCCATCCATCTCCCACCCTCCTTAACCATCCCAAATGCTGCTGCTAATATCCTAACTTTTGCCATGTCTTTTTTCACCGGTTATTGATCATGCAATGTCTCTTTTTTTAAAATTTTCATCCTTGTTTTTCAAATCTCTCCATGGCCTTGTCCTTCTATTGCAGTAGTTCCTCAGACCTATTACCCTTAGAGCTATCTGTTTTCCTCCAATTCTAGCTGCTTGAACTTCCCAATTTTAATTGCTCTACCATGGGTGGCCAGGCTGTCAGCTTCCTGTGCCCTAAATAAGTCCCCTTGCTAAACCACTGTTCCATTCTTCTCTCCTTTTCAAGATGTCCCTTCAAACCTACCTCTTTGACTAAGTGTTAGATTATATTTATCATATTTTTGAGGCTTGTTAGATTGAGCCACAAAAATAGTAGTAATGTCAGATTTTGTCTGATTATTACACCTGTAAGTGCCTAGGGATATTTTTGTGTTAAAGGTACTGTATATAATGCAAGTTATTTCTATTTCAGAGGTTGACGTTGGGAAGGATCAGGAATTCAGCATTAACACTCGAGGTGCGGGAGGTCAAGGGAAAGTTGATGTAAAAATCACCTCTCCATCCCGCCGTCCTATTCCATGCAAGGTGGAGACTGATTCCACCAGTGACATTCACTCGGTGAAGTATATGCCACCTGAGGAAGGGCCATACAAAGTGGACATTAGCTACGATGGGCACCCGGTACCTGGAAGCCCCTTCACAGTGGAGGGGGTCATGCCCCCTGACCCCACCAAGGTGAGCACAGATCGCCAGATATCAGAACACAACAGTGAGATGATTGAGATCAAGCTGTCGCATGTGTTGGAACTCTAGCCCATTGCTTACCCAAGGCCCTTCACCCCTGGCATGGGGGCTCTTATGGCCGAAAGAGAGAACTTGAGGGACACTCCACTCCCTGCTGAGGATCCCTGTTTTCACCAGCAACATCCCCTCTGCCAGGCAAACTCTTTGCTTGTTACACATTGATGGATCCTAGCTCACTTTAAACTGTCCAACTTTCCTTCAAACTTAACAGATGATGAGAATTTTGTGTTCACTGCAATCTGGATTTGGTTAAAGAAACTGAGTACTTCACTGAATCCCTTATCCATCAACTTTGTCCCCCACTCCATCCGTTGATTTATCACCCCATCATCGATTGAATTCTACCCACAATTGCAACATCCCAGTTTTTGATGGACAAATGCAGTTTACCTGGCCTCAGTCACCCTTTCCTGATCTTTAAATTTTACCATCATCTTCTGTGAAGACTCTGGGATCTGTGGCTCAATGGAAGCGCACTCGAGTTTAGAAGATCATGGATTCAAAATCTATTCCAGAGACTTGAGCACATAATCCAGTCCAACACTCCCAGTGCAATGATGAGGGAGTGTCTTGTTGTCGGAGAGTCAGTGCTGAATTATGTTAAACCGAGGCTTGCTTGTCCCCTCAGGTGGTCTAAAAAGATTTCATTACACCATTTTGGAGACATAGATGTGTATTTAAGCTCTGATTTCACCTGACCAATATTAATCTTTCAACCATCACCACTAAACTAGTATCTGGTCATTATTGCACAGCTGTTTGGTAGACCTTGCTGTGTGTAAATTGATTGTGTTTCATATAACAACTTCAAAAATACTTTGGCTGTAAAGCATTTTGAATGCAGAGGCTATGACAGCTTTCATCCTAGAGTCTTAAAAGAAGTGGTTACTGAGGTGCACTTTTTTAAGTACACAAATCACAATGTTGCTATGCAGGTGTAGCAAGTGGTTTGGAGGGCAACTAGAAATTATAGGCCGGTGAGCTTGACGTCCGTGGTAGGGAAGTTGTTGGAGAGGATTCTTAGACAGGATGTATGTGCATTTAGAACGGAACAATCCCATTAGTGACAGACAGCATGGTTTTGTAAGAGGGAGGTCGTGCCTTACAAATTTGGTGGAGTTTTTTGAGGAAGTGACAAAAACGGTTGATGAAGGAAGGGCCGTGGATGTCGTCTATATGGATTTCAGTAAGGCATTTGACAAAGTCCCACATGGCAGGTTGGTTAAGAAGGTTAAGGCTCATGGGATACAAGGAGAAGTGACTAGATGGGTGGAGAACTGTCTTGGCCATAGGAGACAGAGGGTAGTGGTCGAAGGGTCTTTTTCCGGCTGGAGGTCTGTGACCAGTGGTGTTCCGCAGGGCTCTGTACTGGGACCTCTGCTATTTGTGATATATATAAATGATTTGGAAGAAGGTGTAACTGGTGTAATCAGCAAGTTTGCGGATGACACGAAGATGGCTGGACTTGTGGATAGCGAAGAGCATTGTCGGGCAATACAGCAGGATATAGGCTGGAAAATTGGGCGGAGAGGTGGCAGATGGAGTTTAATCCAGATAAATGCGAAGTGATGCATTTTGGAAGAAATAATGTAGGGAGGAGTTATACAATAAATGGCAGAGTCATCAGGAGTATAGAAACAGAGGGACCTAGGTGTGCAAGTTCACAAATCCTTGAAGGTGGCAACACAGGTGGAGAAGGTGGTGAAGAAGGCATATGGTATGCTTGCCTTTATAGGACTGGGTATAGAGTATAAAAGCTGGAGTCTGATGATGCAGCTGTATAGAACGCTGGTTAGGCCACATTTGGAGTACTGCGTCCAGTTCTGGTCGCCGCACTACCAGAAGGACGTGGAGGTGTTGGAGAGAGTGCAGAGAAGGTTTACCAGGATGTTGCCTGGTATGGAGGGTCTTAACTATGAGGAGAGATTGGGTAAACTGGGGTTGTTCTCCCTGGAAAGATGGAGAATGAGGGGAGATCTAATAGAGGTGTACAAGATTATGAAGGGGATAGATAGGGTGAACAGTGGGAAGCTTTTTCCCAGATCAGAAGTGACGATCACAAGGGGTCACGGGCTCAAGGTGAGAGGGGCGAAGTATAACTCAGATATCAGAGGGATGTTTTTTACAGAGGGTGGTGGGGGCCTGGAATGCGCTGCCAAGTAGGGTGGTGGAGGCAGGCACGCTGACATCGTTTAAGACTTGCCTGGATAGTCACATGAGCAGCCTGGGAATGGAGGGATACAAACGATTGGTCCAGTTGGACCAAGGAGCGGCACAGGCTTGGAGGGCCGAAGGGCCTGTTTCCTGTGCTGTACTGTTCTTTGTTCTTCTTTGTTCTTTGGAGTATAAAAGTAGGGAAGTTATGCTGTTGTACAAGGTGTTGGTGAGACCATATCTACTGTGTACAGTTTTGGTCTCCCTATTTAAGAAAGGATATAATTGCATTAGAAGCAGTCCAAAGAAAGCTCACTCAGCTGATTCCTGGGAGAAGGGGTTATCTTTGGGCTTGCACCTATGGAGTGTAAAAGAATAAGAGATATTGAAACATGAGATCCTGAAGGGACATGGCAGGATGGATGCTGAGAGGATATTTCTCTTTGGGAGTCTAGAACCAGGGTACACAGTTTAAAAATTAGGGATCTCAGATTTAAGGCGAGGAGAACTTTTTTTTCTCCTGAGATCATTCCCCAGAGAGCAGTGGAGGCTGAGTCTTTGAATATATTCCAAGTCTTTTGATCAGTAAGAGTTATGGGGGACAGACAGGAAAGTAGAGTTAAGGCCACAATCTGATAAGCCTTCACCTTATTGAATGGCAGAGCAAGCTCGAGGGAGGCCGGCTGGCCTACTCCTAATTCTTCTGTTGTCGTGTTCTGGCATTATAGAAGTGTTTTCTCAAGAAGAGTGCTTCAGAAGTAACTGAAGGCTCTGACAGGAAGCCAGGGCTTTGGTGGTATTGACAACACCTGGTTCCAAGTATATAAACAGTGGGTAAACAAAGGCATTAATGAGGGGTCATTTTAGCCCACTCGGCTGGACAGCTGGTTAGTGTTGCAAAGTGATGTCAACAAGGTGGGTTCAATTCCCATACTGGCTGAGGTTATTCATGAAGGCCCACCTTCTCAACTCTGCCCCTTGCCTGAGGTATGGTGACCCTCTTAAATCGCTACCAGTCAGTTCTCCCCCTCAGAGGAGAGCAACCTTTGGTCATTTGGGACCATGGTGACTTTACTCGTACCTAATGATGAGATACTCACTCTTCATAGTGAGCTTTATATGAATTAAATGAGCAATTCTGGTTCTATTCCAGGTTCGGGCCTACGGTCCAGGCCTCAAAGGCGGCGTGGTCGGAAAAGCTGCTCCCTTTGCCATTGATACCAAGGGTGCTGGCACTGGTGGACTTGGTCTGACTGTGGAAGGTCCTTGTGAAGCTAAGATTGAATGTCAGGATAATGGTGATGGTTCCTGCTCCGTCTCATACCTTCCTACAGAACCGGGCGAATATACAGTCAATATCCTGTTTGCAGAGGCTCATATCCCAGGATCCCCTTTCAAAGCTGACATCAAACCACTCTTCGACCCCAGCAAGGTCACTGTCAGCGGTCCAGGGCTAGAACATGGTAAAGTCGGTGAGACGGCAACTTTCACTGTGGATTGTTCCAAGGCGGGGGAAGCTGAGCTGACCATCGAGATTATCTCCGAATCTGGTGTAAAGGCTGAGGTTCACATTCAGAACAACAGTGATGGAACCTTTGGGATCACCTACATTCCACCGTTCCCTGGCATGTACACCATCACTATAAAGTACGGTGGGCATGCGGTGCCCAAATTCCCAGCCCATGTCAGGGTCGACCCAGCCATCGACACTGCAGGGATGAAAGTCTTTGGACCAGGAGTTGAACCTCGAGGTAAGGAAACAATCTGTACTTGTACCTGACTACTGTTGTCTCTTTAGATCCTGCAGGAAGAGCTCATTTTGTGGGCATCTAAGGTCAGTTGTTGCCTCATGTTGATAATCACAGCATACGATCTGGAGTCGTGCATTAAAAGCAAGTCTGTAAAAATGTTGGCGAGTGTCTTATTGTCTAATTGGTGAGGCACGTTGGGTGTCTGGCCAGTCAGTAAGGAATGTCCCATCATTGTTTAAATAGTCGGTGAAAGGTAATGCATGTAGGGAATACTCAATGTCTTGGATTGATTTGAGGGAAACTCATTTAATGGCGTCAAGATCATTATTGTGGAAGGGAACTAAACAGTCTGATCCCGTCTCTCTGCTGATGTTCCAGGGGTACTCCGGGAGGTCACCACTGAGTTCACTGTGGACACTAGATCTCTTAACAAAACTGGTGGAAACCATATCAAGGTTCGTATTGCCAACCCATCTGGAGCAAAGACTGACAGTTACATCAAGGATAATGGTGATGGAACATACCGTGTGGAGTACACAGCCTATGAAGATGGTAAGTGACAATTCACTTTACAAGTTTCTTCGAGTATTTTTATTTGTTCTTGGGTTGTGAGCATTACTGGCAAGGTCAGCATTTATTGCAGCCACCATATTGATTCCCAGACAAGTGGGCATCCCATTCCCTGCTGATCTGGTGCTCATTCCATGGTGAGGTAACTCTGGCTGTTCCTGATCAGCACCAGCAGTCAGAGTATTTTAGAACTTGAGGGCAAAATTATGGTCAAAGTTATTAGACTTCTGGAAAGATTATTTGATCTCCAAGAGTGAACCCTTGGGCACCATACTGATTGTTTCTTGCCATTCAGAGTTTGCTCTTGAAGCCCACACACAACCTGTTGCTGCCCTCTCCTTCCTTCTGTGCCAAGTTGCTGAATTCCCTCTATCCTGTTCCCATCCAGGGAATAGAGTGGGGTTCTCCTTGACCTAAAAGCAGTCATAGAATCCCTATAGTGCAGATTAGAGGCCATTCCAACTCCAACAGAACATCCCACCCTGGCCCTATCCCTGTAACCATGTATTTACCCTGCTAATCCCCTAACCTACACATCAGCAATTTAGCGTGGCCAATCCATCTAACCTGCACATCTTTGGACTGTGGGAGGAAACCCATTCTGTCACTGGGGAAAACGTGCAAACGGTCTCCCAAGGCCAATATTGAACCCGGGTCCCTAACGTTGTGAGGCAGCAGTGCTAAGCACTACTACTGTGCTGCCCACTCATCATAGGACCTCAAAGAAATTAAGAGCAGAATCAATCCTGATAGCTGGCATGATCAGTTCCTCGAGGGCATTTCCCAGCTCTGCTGTCCATTCCTCCATCCTCCCAATGGAGTCTTGTCTTCTACTGGGGCAGCGAATGTGTTCTTTGTCATGGGGCAGGAAGAGAGGCCCCTCCATGGTAGGATCATCATGTACAACATTCAGAAACCAGGATGTAACAAACAAAGATGTCCATAGTTGGCTTCTAGGTGGTACCCGAGGTAGGCAGCTGCCTGCTGTTGGTCCATTATCGAGGCAACACTGATATGTGGATTGCTACAATGGATTACAATTCCATGTTCATTCTCTTTCAGGAATACATGTGATTGAAGTGCTGTATGATGATGTCCTACTCCCTAAGAGCCCGTTCAGAGTAGGAGTCACAGAAGGCTGCGATCCAACCCGTGTTCGGGCCTATGGGCCAGGCCTGGAGGGAGGCCTAGTGAACAAACCTAATCGATTCACAGTGGAGACCAGGTGAGGTGCAGCCTGAGCAGGTAAATAAAGAACCCAAACCATCGGGCAGTACAGAACAAAGATGCACTGGGGCACCCAGGTGCATTCGCTCATAGATTCCAGCCATCCAGTTAATCACCTGAGGGAGCTTTGTATCATATTTCCTGGTCTCCAAAAAGATTGTCTGTATCTTTAAGACCTGGTTGGCTGTAGAGATTTGCATTCTAATCCGTATTCTGTAACTTGATTTTGTGTCTGTGCTCTGTTTGAGTGCAGATTTCCACTCCATCTGACGAAGGAGCAACGCTCCGAAAGCTAATGGCATTTGCTACCAAATAAACCTGTTGGACTTTAACCTGGTGTTAAAACTCTTACTCCAAAAAGAGCCCAGGAAATCTCCCAATTATACATCCACTCTCTCCACAATCCAGCTCTAGACATTGCTATACAGTCTGGAATGCACTGCCTAGGAGGGTGCTAGATGCAAGTTGCCTCACATACTTTAGAAAGTACCTGGATGAGCACCTGGCACGTCATAAAATTGAAGGCTATGGGATTAGGTGGGAGTTCAGGTGTTTCTTGCAAGTTGGTGCAGACTTGATGGGCTGAAGGGCCTCTTCTGCACTGTATGACTCTTTTCCCCCAGCTCCATTGGCCATCCCAGGACTCCTAACCTGTAGTGATCCCACTAACCTGCAACCCCATTGGGGTCTAGCTCCTGTCTGAAAGATGAATCTCTTGTAGCTCTGTGCCATTTGGTGTTATCAGATCCAGAACTGT
Source organism: Mustelus asterias (assembly GCF_964213995.1). Lineage (NCBI taxonomy): Eukaryota > Metazoa > Chordata > Chondrichthyes > Carcharhiniformes > Triakidae > Mustelus > Mustelus asterias. The sequence goes on from NC_135819.1 coordinate 61,758,982, forward strand.
CGTCTATAGGATAGAGAAAGATTCTTGTGATCTCTTGCCTCAATTATGCTGGTGAATTCTGAGGTAGCCATGGTGTGTAGATGCCTGATGAAGGGACAGTGCTCAAAGTTTAAGGTTTGTGCTGCCAAATAAACCTGTTGGACTTTAACCTGGTGTTGAGAATTCTGAGGACCAGGGATTTCCCATGGAACCAGTTTGGAGGTGGAAAATGGGGCTGAACATGCCTGGACCACAAGTTAGGGTTTGGGTGACTCCTAACTGTAATCAATGACCAGTTGTCTGTCTGCTTGGAAAAGGATTGAGATTGTCACCTGTCCTAATCTGTACCCTGACCTCTCTATATCTTTGCTCAGGGGGGCAGGCACTGGAGGCCTTGGATTGGCCATTGAGGGCCCCTCCGAGGCAAAAATGTCCTGCAAGGACAACAAGGATGGCAGCTGCAGTGTTGAGTACATCCCCTTCACTCCTGGAGACTACGATGTCAACATCACATTTGGAGGGCACCCTATTCCAGGTGAGCTGACCTGCTTTGTACTAACTCTGCATTGAGAGTCTACAAGTCCCAGTTTCAAATGGAATCACTTTTACTGATGCATTGGAAACTCCGAGGCCATTCTGTATTTAATCCTGTCTACCATTCGTGTTTGTTTGCCTGTCTGCCCTCCTGTGCCATCTTAATGTAATTCTTTGCCTTTCTAAGACCCCATAAGAGATGGGAACAAGAGTAGGTTGAACAGCCCCTCGAGCCTGCCTTGTCATTCACTAATCATAGCCATAATTTTACCTCAACTTCACTTGCCTGCCGATTCCTCATTATAGCCCTTGATCCCCTTGGTGTCATCAAAAAATCTGTTGATTTTAGTCTCGAATATCCTCTGACTACATCCACAACCTTCAGAGTAAAGACATTTCTCTTCTCTTATCTCAGTCCAAAATGGCAGACCCCTTTTTTGTCCTAAAACTGTGACGACACCCCCCCACCCCCCCCCCCCAGTTTCAGATTCTCCAGCCACGGAAACCGCCTCCACATCCACCATGTCAAACCCTTTAAGAATTTTATGTTTTTTGATACGATCACCTTTCTTTCTTAACCCCAGAGAACAAGTCCATTCTATTCAATCTGTGCATGGGAAAGTTCTGTCATCCTAGGAACCAGGCTGGAGAATCCTCTCTTGGGTAAGGAGACCAAAACTGTACATTGTACTTCAGCTATGGTCTCACCAAAGCCCTATATAACTGCAGTTGCTGTTTGTATAAAGCAGCCACCAAGATCAGAGTGTCTTCCCTCAGGATAAATTGTGTTGGGAGCTCTGTTTTGTGTGTAGGATATGAGATATGATGTATATATTTTTTGTGTTAACAGGCAGTGCATTTCGTGTGCCGGTGAAAGAGTTGGTTGATCCGAGCAAAGTGAAGTGCACAGGCCCTGGGCTGGGTACTGGGGTACGGGCACATGTACCCCAGACTTTCACAGTCGATTGCAGCAAGGCTGGACAGGCACCTCTCAAGGTGCTGATCCTCGGGCCCACAGGTAAGGCTGGTTGTTCTGGACCACTTGGATCCATGTTGGGTTTTCTAGGAAACAGCAGCCTGAGCATTGTGACCTGTGGAGGGTGATGGGAGAAGAGTGGGGTGGGGGGAGGTGGTTGTGTGTGTTGTGACTTGTAGGGGAATTGCTGTATGAGAAGAGTTGGCTGCTATTGAGGGTAGGTGGACATGGTTTACTGCCAAACTGATGGAGGGGTGTTAAAAGTGGAAGGAGTAAACTGTGACTCTCTATGTCCGTTCCAGGTATATCGGAGCCAGCAAAGGTCATGGATAATGGAGATGGGACGCACACTGTTCACTACACGCCTGCCACGGATGGCCCCTTCACTGTCTCAGTCAAATATGCAGAGCAGGAAGTTCCTCGCAGGTGAACACTGGATATTGCATCATTTGAAAACCTCAAACCCAGCTGGAGTAGAATCATAGAATCCCTACAGTGCAGAAGGAGGCCACTTGGTCCATCAAGCCTGCACCAACAATAATCCCACCCAGGCCCTATCCCTGTAACCACATGTATTTACCCTGCTAATCCCCCTGACACTAGGGGACAAATTAGCATGGCCAATCAACCTAACCCACACATCTTTTGGACTGTGGGAGGAAACCGGAGCACCCGGAGGAAACCCACACAGACACAGGGAGAATGTGCAAACTCCTCAATCACCTGAGGCCGGAATTGAACCTGGGTCCCTGGCGCTATGAGACAACAGCGTTAACCACTGGGCACCAAATTTTAAGAAGACGTCAAAGTTCTGGGAAGGGTGCAGGAGAGATTTACTGGAATGGTAATATAAAAGCAAAGGACCATGAATGCTGAAATATAAAGTGCTAGAAATACTCAGCAGGTCTTGCAGCATTTGTGGAAAGAAACAGTTATTGTTTTAATTAGGTGACCTTTCATAATCTCAAAGGTTAACACTTGCACACCACAGATCTTGCCAGAGCTGCTGAGTATATCCAGCATTTTCAGTGAACTCTTCTGGTGATTTCCCATGTGAACCCAGTACTCGCTCTGCAAAGCCATGTGATGAGAAGCAGCATGTATGTTCTGATCTCTGTCTAATCAAGAGTTTCACATTTCAGGCTGATTCCTTTTCCATCAGAATTTTCACTGTGGATCTCCTCCCATTCTTCATATATTCCATTCTGTTCCTGGTGTTTATTTAGCTTTCCCTTAAATGCAACTATGCTTCTCACCACAGCTACTACCTGTGGTACCAAGTTCCACATTTTTACCACCGCAAATAAATTCCTCATGAATTCCCTACTGGATATATAAGTAATTTAACTTTTATTGATGGTGTTGTGGCACAGCCCTACCTCCTAGAAGCTTCAGGTGCTGGGAAGTAAGTTACTTGCTGCAGGATCCCTAGCCTTTGACCTGCTCTGGTAGCCACAGTATTTGTTTAACTAGTTCAGTTTCTAATTAATGGTAATCCCCAGGATGGTGGAGAGTGGAGGAATATCAAGAAGAGATGGTTGACTTCTCTTGTTGAAATGGCCATTGCCTGGCACTTGTGTGGCGTGAATGTTACTTGGCACCCCAAATCTGGATATTGTCCAGGTCTTGCAGCATTTGGACATTGGACTGCTTCAATATCTGAGGAGTTTTGAATGGTGCTGAACATTATGCAATAATCAGCAAACATCCCCACTTCTGACCTTGGGATGGAGGGCAAGTCATTGCGAAAGCAGCTCAAGATGGTTGGGCCTAGGACACTACCCTGAGAAACTCCAGTGATGTCCTGGAACTGAGATAATTGACCTCCAACAACCACAATCGTATTCCTTTGTGGCAGGAATGACTCCAACCAGCAGAGTTTTCCTTCTGATTCTCATTGAATCAGTTTTGCTAGCGTTCCTTTGATGCCACCCTGCCTTGATGCTAAGAGCAGTGACTCTTGCCTTGCTTCTGAATGAAGAGGATGCGATTACTGTTTTGTAATTTTGAAGACTGTTACCATGTCACCCTTCATTTCTTTCACTAGAGAAAAGATCCCCAACCTGTTCAATTTTTCCTAATGGGTATAACTTCTCAGTTCTGTTATCATTCTAGTAAATTGTTTTTACATCCTCTCTTGGTAACGAGGGTTCTATGTAAATTTGAATAACTTCTTTGCTTTTCAATTCTATTCCTCTTGAAGTGAATGCCAGTGTATTTTGATTTATTTTCAATGGGCTAATTAGCATGGATACTTTGATTTCTGAATCCATACCTCTGATACCACCCCTACTGCATTTGTACAATCATTTTATAAAGAATTTGTGACAACTTATTCTTCCTCCTAAAGTGTAACATCTCACTTATAACTAATGCCCTTTATACCCATGCCCAGGTCATTTTTAAAATGTCAAAAAGAGCAATGGTCCAAATTCCAACCCCTGTGATTACTCCATGTTTTTCTCTAATGAAAAGCAACCATTACCACTACCCTCTGCTTCACCTTGGCCATTGTCCCTTGACCAGTACTGTAGCCACAGCCACTGTCCCTTTTTAAACTCACGGCCTTCGACTTACTACCAGGTTCATTATGTGGTACTTTATTAAATGCTTTTTGAAAGTCCATCTACACCTCAATCATACTACCCCCATCAATCCTGTTAGTCATCAACGAACTGGATCAAATTAGTTATGCATGATGTGACTTTTTGTGCTATGCTTAAATGACATTTACTGTGCCAAATTGATTTTTGTTCATTTCTCAGTCCCTTCAAGATAAAGGTTCTGCCAACTCATGATGCCAGCAAGGTGAGAGCAAGTGGGCCTGGGCTCAATGCCTCTGGAGTGCCAGCCAGTCTCCCAGTCGAGTTTACCATCGATGCCAGGGACGCTGGAGAAGGACTGCTTACAGTGCAGATTATTGTAAGTCCAGCTCAAGTCTCCTGCTCTGTCTAGATCAAAACCTGCTCCTCCCCATCGCTCCACTGAGTGGCAGCTTGATCTAATATCCCCAGTGCTGATTTAAAAAAAAAAGTTGAGTTCCCATCAACCATTGAAGTTTAATCCAGAATGGTAACTGTATAAACAGGTGGGTCTTGTTGGCTTATTCCATATTCCAACAGTGTGACCTGAGATGGTAGAGGCAGTCTAAGAGTTTGCCCTATGATTGACCTGGTAACAGCCATTCATTCAGCTGGTGCCCCTAACCTGACAGAATATAATTTGATGCAAAATACAATCAATTAGATCATAGGATCTGGTTGTATGGAAAGTTAGATGTCTCTCTCATTGGCTGAGGCTCCTCCCAGAAGCTTGGTGAGTGGTGTGAGGGTGGACACATGGGTTTTATGTAAAGTTTTTAGATTTAACTAATCAGCACTTGGATATTCACAACATTGATTCATCCTTTCAGGATCCTGAGGGAAAACCAAAAAAGGCAAATATCCGCGATAATGGAGATGGGACGTACACTGTGTCCTACCTTCCAGATATGAGTGGACATTACACTATCACCATCAAGTATGGTGGAGATGAAATCCCCTACTCTCCATACCGAATCCATGCCATACCAACTGGAGATGCCAGCAAATGTCTGGTAACAGGTATGATCAGTGCTTACCTTCATCCAAACTGGGAGGGGGTGAAATAGATGTATTTTGCCCAGTAGGGGCTCCTTTCTGGGGTGCAGAGACTTGGATCTGGCAATCAGCTGCAGGAATCTGGTGAGGGAAATCTAGAAGAGTTCCAGGTGGGCTATTGGCTGAAGGTGCATTAGTTTGTCGCATTTCATTCCCGTCCCTCCCTTTATTCATTCGTGGGATGTAGGCGGTCACTGGCTTTTATTAGCATTTATTGCCCATCCCTAGTTGCCCTTGAAACTGGCTTGCTAGGCCATTTCAGAGGGCAGTTGAGAGTCAACCACATTGCTGTGGCTCTGGACTCCCATGTAGCCCAGACCGGGTAAGGACGACAGATTTCCTTCCCTAAAGGACATTAGTGATCCAGATGGGTTTTGTCGACCATTGACAATGGTCATCAGTAGATTCTTAATTGCAGATTTAAAAAAATTAAATTCAGATTCCACCATCTGCCGTGGCAGGATTTGAACCTGGGTGCCCAGAACATTAGCTGAGTTTCTGGATTAATAGACTAGCGAATAATACCACTAAGCCATCGCCTCCCCACTCCCTTCACCACTAGCTTGCTGACCCACATGGTTACCTTGCTAACAGAGTACAGCTGCTTTGGAACTGTTAACACTTGCAAAAATGAGAGTTGTTGCAATCTTGCTGCACAATCAAAGCTACTGCCAACCAACCAGTGACCCCTTAAGCTCTGGTCAACCTTTGACCCCTAAGTGGCTGGCTAACAGAGGGGCTATAATGATTGGTGGGGATCCCTGGGGAAATGCCACTTGTCACCTATCAATCCTGTCTCCCATTTCCTGACCACTTACAGAATCGGAGGAGGCCATGAAGTTGGAGACTTGATGGTTCAGTCCCAATCTGAGAGATATCTCTGCCTTTTCGTCACATGAGCCAGTACCAGAACCTCGTAGCGTGTAGGCATCAACCAGTGTCCCAGCAGTTCAAAAGCTGAGTGTTCTAGGAATCCAGGGATTTATTTTAACCTCTGCGTGTCTTAATTCTTGCTGACGTTGATTAATCTCCTCTTTGTATTTTGAGTTTATGGGTGACTGTTTCTAACCGGCTGCTCTCCCTCCCACAGTGTCCATCGGCGGCCATGGACTAGGTGAGTGACCGTCCACCAAACTTGCTCCTACCATCCACAGGTGTTCTGTCTCTAACCAGGGAAACCATTAGCTCCCCTGCACTACCCCCTTCCTCTCATACAGACCACATCCCAGGGGCCACTGGATAGTGATCAAGAGCAGTAATAAAAACATTAAATGTTGACAATGTTTAGATCGGGCAGCATCTGTGTAAAGAGAAACCAACTTGATGTTTTACATCAATGACTTTTCATCAGAACCGAGTTGAGAAGGTCATCAACCCGAAACATTAACTCTGTTTGCCTCTTGGCAAATGCTGCTTGACTTGCTGCATATTTTCAAGCATTTTGCTTTCTTTTCAGATTTCCAACATATGCAAGTATTTTGTTCTTGTGACAGGAACAATCATGGCTGATTTACCCTCTGACCCAGGGAATGGAGCTGGATCTCCAAGATATGTTACCTTATGACCCCTCTGCTGGCTCCATCCCACTGCCCTTTGACCTCTCTTGCTGCATCCCACTGTCCTATGATGAACATCTTTGTTGTATGTATGCTGTACTGGGAGACGGTACAGCTCCCCCTAGGGCTGTCTGTACCACTCTTGATCAAGTTGTTTTAAAGCTCATTGCCGACACTCTGTGGGTCCTAACTAGTGTGACACAACAACACGTCATCCAGTACGGTACTCGGGCTGAACCATACCACTCCTTTAGCTGTGATGTCTGATCCGTTTCCAGGGGCAGGACTTGGTCCAACCATCCAGATTGGCCAGGAAACAGTCATCACTGTGGATGCTAAGGCTGCTGGCAAAGGGAAGGTCACCTGCAAGGTTTCGACCCCCGATGGAGCTGAACTAGATGTTGATGTGGTCGAGAATAGAGATGGGACATTCGACATTTACTACACGGCACCAGAACCTGGCAAATATGTCATCACCATCCGCTTTGGTGGAGAGCTCATACCCAATAGCCCCTTTCATGTGGTGGTGAGTAATGCCAATTGAACAATACCATGACTCTGAAATTAAAACACAAATATTCAGCAGGTTATGGCAGCAATTGTGGAAAGAAACAGTCTCTCAGATCTGTGACCTTTCATCATAACTGGGGGGGGGAGGGGGGGGGGGAGTGCTGCTGCTGCTCTTTCGATTGGGCACTTTACAGCCTTCTGGACTCGACATTTGAGTTCACCAATTTTGGATTTAATCTGTGCTTCATTTTTTTGGTTCCTTTTCCTTTTTTTGCTATCTTATTTCAGTCAGCACCTGCACTCTGCATGGCCTTTGTTTCTTTGTTTCTTTTCGTGCTCCCTCTTTGGCCCTGTGAGACTAACTCTTCTGGTATTCATTCTCTCCTGTCTGCTACCCTGTCACGCCCCTTCCCTTTTTTGTCTTTGTGCCACCCACCCCTTGCTCAAAACCTCAATTACCTCTAACTTCTCCCAGATCTAATAAGAGGTCGCAGACTGGCAATGCTGACTCAGCTTATTTCCACAGTTACTGCCACAACTTGAGTATTTCCAGCATTTTGCTATTTTAGATTTCTACTGTTTTTTTGCTTAATGCCAGTACTCTGATCACCTCTTCATATTTCATATAATTAGCATATCATCGTGCCTTTAGCATTTTGTTAACATAAGAATATGATGGATGCATAATTATCTCTGGTACAATTTAAGGAGGTGCAGGAAGAGGGGTGTATACACAGCCTGAAGTTGAGTTGAGAAGACTTTTTTTAAAAAAAGAAAGCATACCAGTTCTTTTGACTGTTTATACTTTATCCAACTACATACAAAGGTTGGGCTAGACCTTTTTAAAACTACTTATTTCAGCTCGAGTATTGTGCTGAATTCTGGGCACCACACTTGGCCTCAGTGAGGAAAGAAGAGATACTTTAGTGGGATTAGAGACTTCAGTTATGTGGAGAGGCTAAAGATTCTGGGATTGTTTTCCTTTGCAGGGGAGATTTAGTGGGTGTTCAAATCATACTGGGTGACTGTGGGTCATATGAATAAGGAGAGACCGTTTCCAGTAGTAACCAAAGAACCAATTTCAAATAACTGGCAAAGCACCAGAAATGAAATGAAATGTTTTTGCATAGCAAGTTGTTATATTCTGGAATGCATTCCCTAAAAGGGTGGTGGAGGCGGATTCAATAATAACTTTCAAAAGGATAAATATTTGAAGCCAAAAAGTTGCAGGGCTGTGGAGAACAGGGGAGTGGGACCAACTGGATAAGTTTGACGTAAGTTTGAAAGAGCAGGCAGAGCCAAACTAAATGGTTTGTACTGTATCATTCTATAATTCCATAATTATCTTGTTATCTGATCCAAGGAAACCTCCCGGTGGTGAACTGTTCTAATCCCAGGGCTCGTGCATGTAAAATAAGGCTGTCAAAGTGAAAAGTCACAACAAAAAGGGAATAGAATTCTGTAATAAGATGAAGGCAGGACTTGGAAGGGAGCATGGGGATCAGAGGCAATTTCACATCTCTAAGGAGAGGAAAGGCGAGATGGTGGGTTGAGGGAGGGTGTTGGAGGAAATAGTGTGGAAGGTTTAGTTACTTGAACACAAGTAGTCTATTCTGCTGCTCAATGAGATCATGGCTGATCTGTATTTTAACTGTTTACCACCTTGTTTTAGTAATCCTAATACCCTTGCCAATTACAATCTGATTTTAAATTGTCCCTCAACCTCAATAGCTTATTTGGGGGGAAGAGAGTTCCAGATTTGCACTACCCTTTTTGTGTGAAGAAGTGTTGTAGGATAGCTTGGCGTCTAATGTAAGGTCATGCTCCCTTCCTCTGGATAATCCCCTCCCCAAAACAGAAGAAAATTATTTCTGTTTATCCAATTGAGTCATTCAATTATATTAAATACTATTAATCTTCTACACAAGGGAGTACAAACCAAGTTTGTGACCTGTACTCAGAATTTCAGCTAAAAAGCCCCTTCCAGAGCCGAGATTACTTTCCTGAAATGCAAAGCTAGAACTGAACGCCATACTCGAGTTGAGGTCTAACCAAAGATCTGTACAACTGAAGCATAACAACATCCTTCCCCTTGCACAACTGTCCCCTTAAATTACTTTTCAAGTCTCTAATGATCTGAACCTCTTGAACACAAGTTGTTTGTATTTAATCTGCATTAGGGTTAGAGGCTGAGACAGACATCAGGCTGGGTCACACCAATGAACTATACATCGCAAAACTGAATGGGGAATTTGTGGTACACAAGGATGCAGAAATTCTGAGAATAGTAAGGAAAGCAGAGGGATGCAATAGGTGACAGAACTGTGATTGTACTCTGGGAGCTGTCTGTCTCTCCTTTGCATTAATTTTTTTTTTTGCAGATGAAGGTTTTAGGAGGTTGTGTTGGATGTGTTTAACTTGTAGCTTGCTTCCCATCACAGGCCTGTGATGCCATTGAGGAGCCTTACGATACGCTGCAGCTACACCAGCCCTACATGCCTTCCCCTGCTGGCTATCCAACACACTGGGTATAAGATTCAACCACCAACTATTCACTTTGAGCAGGACTTCCTTTCTCTTCCTCTTTGATTTATTTCTTTCACTTTCTCTTCCCTGCTGTCCACCTCTCTCTCTCTCTCTCTCTCTCTCTCTCTCCCTCCCCAGCCTCCTGTACACCTTCTCTCCCTCTCCCTTTAATTTTCTAAACCCTGAACCATTTGAGGTACAATCCTATCGATTCTACCTCCCGATGCTGCTGTTATTGGGTCGTCTTCTGTCACTGGTTCTGTTCTCATTGCAAAGCTCATTTGTTGAAGTAAAGCTCCTGGTAAATTCTTACTTTGCTCCTCGCAGCAAATGTTCCTGGGTGAAGCTCCACTCATGTTGCTGGGTAGGGCTTGCCAGATGGTTGGGTTGGATGTTATTGGGACATTTGTCAGAATGATGTGAATAATCCTGAATTAATAACCAGTAAAAACATCACTGTTATTGTGAGCACCACTAGCATCCAGGGTCAAATTGGCACAGATGGATATTTACCTTTTGCAAGCACTTGGGACCATTGGTTCCTGTCTCAATCTGTCACAACACCCTCTTTAAGTCTTTTATCTTTCAAATTAACCCAGGGAAAGCAATGTAGAGATTTACTTAAGGAGCTGGATTTGCTGTTATTCATTCAGGTGACTGTGGTAACTGGTGGATTTTAATCATTGGGATCAGTTTACGTGTCTCAGAAGGAGCTACATGGGCCTACCAGCCATTGCATGAGGCCAACCAGTCCTAGACACAGATGAACATGGCTGGGATTAAATGAGGGTTTCCGATTACATCTGACTATTTGTTGACGGTGATCTCTCCCACAGCTCCTGACCTCCCTGCCTTCAGCTCTAGATGAGAAGTGTGTGTTCTGGGGATCTGATCCCCATCATATACCCATGGTAAAATGTCTTAAAGTTGCATCCAATCTAATATCTGGGAACAGAGGCTAGTGTTGTCCAGGTTCTCTGCTGTATGATCACCTGATTGCAAAGCACGACCTTTCCAATGACAGCAATGTGACCCAATCCCAATGCAGTTTGTGTTCTTTGTCTCTCCGCTTGTTGTGTTGTCCATGGCACTGTTTATATTTTGTAGTTCATCCCATCTCATTTTTTTTCTGATCGCTGCAGATCATCTTTCCTTTTGCAGATTTTCACTTTCTTCTGAACTGGTCCAGGACTAAACCCAGACCACAACATCTCATACATTGTCATTTCCTGTCAAAAGCCTATCATAAAACTTTTGTTTGCCCTCTTTGACTCTGATCTATAAGCCCTGAATGTTGATTTTTGTTCGTTTTGCCTTTATTTCCACAGGCCACCGAGGAGTCTGCTGTCCCAGTTGATGTCCTGGATCATGGTCTCCGGCCATTCAACCTGGTCATTCCTTTCACTGTCCAGAAGGGAGAAATCACAGGTGAGATTGGAAACTTTCCTTAAACCAATGTTTGGGGTGGGAGACTCCATTTACAATGCTCTTTGACTCAGTGTGCCAGTGCTGTGATGCACATTACAATGTTGTGTGGCAGTATGCACTGGTGCTGCTTCAGGAATGGAAGTGCTAACTTCTCAGAGCAGACAACCTAAATCAAGAGGGTAAACAGTCTGGGGACAATAGTCTAGCCCATTGCCCCATGCTTTCCCCATCACTGGGACCTTCATCCTGGCTTGGATTTATTCATCTATTTGGCACTTTTTCACAACCTCACCAGAATTCTCATGCTCCCACTTCCAAACGTGACTTTGGATCTGAGGTTCTCTGAGGGAAGACGAGGCTCAGTTTAGCATCATATCTGAAACCGCATCCCCATCAGTACTGCCAGTCTGATCGTGTGGTACTATGCATCTGACAGTACTGCACTGGAATGAATGACACAATTTTGGGTTCAAATCTCTGGAGTGAGGCTTGAATCCATGATCTTCTGTCTTGGAGGAGAAGCACTTGGTCAAGGCTAACACCTGATGCAGGTCTGCCTGAAGTCTGACCCACTCTTCCAACCAGTGCCTGATTGAGGAGGCCTTCTTCCCCTTTGGGCTAAATTTGACCCCAGAGATGAAAGATCAGTGTTTGACCAAATTCTATTTAGTAAAAGTACCTTGTGCCTTGAATCATAGATTATGGCACAGCAAGAGGCCACTTGGCTCATCATGCCTGTGCTGATGTGTACTTGTGCTACAATATACACTATAATGTTGTGTGGCAGTGTGTGTGAAAGCTGCCAGTTTCTTGTGTATTACTTTGGTTTGATTATGGAATGTTCTTTTAATCCCAGGTGAAGTCCGGATGCCATCTGGTAAAACTGGCCGCCCAAATATTACTGACAACAAGGATGGAACAATCACTGTGAAATATGCTCCCATTGAGAAGGGACTGCATGAGATGGATATCAAATATGATGGGAACCATATCCCAGGTGTGTGACTTGACCTGCTTGTTGAAACCTCGTCAGCTCAGTGTGGCCCACTATTACCAGTGGGATCAGTCCCTGCCTCAAAAGGTCAAGATGATTTTCTTCCCAAAATGACTGACTCAGCTCTGTCAACACTTGCCTTGTCCTCCCAAGGGGGAATTATGTAGCTGTGTAAAGGATACAGCCATGCACTACCTCAGCTTGATCTCACACACTTCTTCTCTAGAAGATTCTGGAGGCTTGGGGTTTGTCATCCAATTCTAATCTGCTCAAAAGAGAAGAGTGAATGATGGCATTGCCCCTTCACCCTGACTGCACTTTGCTAACCCAGATTGTAAAGTCCTCGGAGGGTTAGTCCCACACTGACCTTAAAGACTGGGTAGATGTGACCCTTAGCACCCTGAGGGAGGTACGACACTGCACTGACCCTAATATTTGGCTATTCCTCTGCTACAGGTAGCCCACTGCAATTCTATGTGGATGCCATCAACAGTGGTCATGTGACTGCATTTGGTCCCGGTCTAAGCCATGGAATGGTGAACAAACCTGCAACATTCACCATAGTCACCAAAGATGCTGGGGAAGGTATGTGACACATTGGTGAAGCCATGGAAGCTGCAAAAAACGGAGCTTGCAGCAGGGCAGCAGTATGAGAGGATGACTAGAAGGGTGGGCAACTTAAAGTATGGCTGGGAGGGTAAGAAAGGGGGAGATTGATGTTGGGAGGGGATGGTAGTTGTTTGGGGGGGGGGGGGGGGCAAATGGGAGAGATGAACAAAAAAGTACAGCACAGGAGCAGGCCCTTTGGCCCTCCGTGCCTGTGCTGATCATGGTGCCCTAACTTAAAAAAAACACTTCTGCCCTTCTTTCTCTCCTCCCCCCACCCCCCCCCCCCCCATGTACCCATCCAGATGTCTGCTTCCTCCACATCCTCTGGCAGCATGTTCCAGGCACCCATCACTCTCTGCATGGATAAACTTTCCCCTGCACATCTCCCTTAAACTTTCCCCCTCACCTTGAACCTGTGCCCCTTTGTAATTGACACTTCCACCCTTGGAAAAAACCTCTGACTATCCACCCTGTCTGTTTCTCTCAATTTTGTACACCTCTATCAGGTCTCCTCTCAGCTTGTTTCTTTCCAGTGAAAACAATCCCAGTTTATTCAACCTCTCCTCATAGCCAACACCCTCGAGACCAGGCAACATTCTGGTGAACCTTCTTTGCACTTTCTCCAAAGCTTCCATGTCCTTCTGGTAGTGTAGTGACCAGAACTGCACGCAATACTCCAAATGCGGCCGAACCAAGGTTTTATACAGCTGCAACATGATTTCCCAATTCCTGCCTTCAGTGTCCCGGCTGATGAAGGCAAGCATGCCATATGCTGCCTTAATCACTTTGGCCACCTGTATTGCCACTTTTAGGGAACTGTGGACCTGCACGCCCAGATCCCTCTATGTTAATGTTCCTAAGGGTTCTGCCATTTACAGTATAATTCGCACCTAAATTTGATCCTCCAAAATGCATCACCATTCATTTGTCCGGATTAAACTCCATCTGCCATTTCTGAGCCCAAGTCCCCAATCTATCCTGTTGTATCCTCGACACTATCGGCAACTCCATCAATCTTTGTCATGGGTTGGGTGACACCGTGAAGATGGGTTGCAGACACTAGAAGGGGACGAGTTAGTTAGAGGGGTGGAGTGACTTGAAAGAAGTTGTATAGACCAGTGAGGAATAATGGGAGAGGGAAGATTTTCTTTTACTCATCTCCCCTCCTTCAGGCATAAACTTTGCAGAGGTGCCTGGTTTTCTTGGGCAACAGCACAGCCTGGATGTTGGGCAGGTCCCTGTCCTGGGTGACCCCTCCCAGCAGCTTGTTGAGCTCCTCATCATTGTGGGTGGCAAGGTGCAGATGGTAAGGAATGATTCAGGTTGTCTTGTCCTGGGCCGTGTTGCTGGCCAGCTTGAGGATCTTGGTGGTCAGGTACTCCAGCGCACAGCCAAGTAGACAGGGATCATGGTGCCCACCCGCTCAGCATAGTGGCCTTAACGCAGCAACTGGTGAATGTGACCTACAGAGAACTGGAGGAATGGGCCTTGGCCTTGGTGCGTCCTGGCTTTCAGTTTTACTGTGACCCGACATATTGCTGTTGCTCCTGTCAAAAACCTTTGCCAATCTTCAGTGGGGATGTCAAGATTCTCTTGCCCATGGTCTTTTGTAGCAAATTAAGTAATAATTGTTTTCTTTTCTCTATCTCCCCCTCTTCTTTGCACACTCTCTCTCTCTCTCTCTCTCTCTCTCTCTCATTTGGAACTCCCTGTGCATATCTTTCTCTAGGTGGACTCTCTCTCGCTGTGGAAGGCCCTTCTAAAGCTGAGATCACATGCAAGGACAATAAGGACGGGACCTGCACTGTGTCATACCTGCCCACTGCCACTGGAGATTACAACATCATTGTTCGATTTGATGACAAGCATATTGCGGGGAGCCCCTTCACTGCTAAGATCACTGGTAACTCGCACTCATTTGTTGCCTGTTTCTACTTCTGCAAATCTTTGCTCATGGCTGCTGGTGTCAGTATATGATTGTATGACCTACATCCTCTCAGACTGACTTGTCAGTTGATTAGGCTCCATCAAATACTGGCTATTCTAACTTGCCTTGGCCATCTGTGGCCATGTTCAAAATATGACTATTTTGGTTTGGTCTATTTGGGTCTTTTTGACTGATCAGGACGCACAACCAATTGTCAAATCCACAAAGGAAGGGCTTGCCCTTCAGCCAGAACAATGGCCAGTCTGGAGCAGTTGATGGGAGGAGAGTTAATTGTAAATATTGAAATTGGGATCATGTGTCAGGAACACCAAGTGTCTTTGAAAATTTGACCCTGTTAATGAAACTATTTTGTGCAGGTGATGACTCAATGAGAACGTCGCAACTCAACGTCGGCACTTCAACTGAAGTCTCACTGAAGATTACAGAAACTGACCTCAATCTACTCAATGCCAGCATCAAAGCTCCATCGGGTAATGAGGAGCCCTGCCTATTGAAGAGACTACCTAACAGGCATATTGGTAAGAACCAGACTAGAGGGGTGGCCACACTGACTAGGGACTGACTGAGAGGTGGGCATAATTAGTGTCTGGATATTAGGAGGGTCTTATTTGATAAGGTGCTGTGACACTCGTGAAGTAATGAGCGCAATTGACCATTGCAGAATGATTCAGCTTGGACTCTCCTTGTCAACAGGTATTTCGTTCACCCCGAAGGAAGTAGGAGAGCATGTGGTGAGTGTGAAGAAAAACAGCCGGCATGTTACAAACAGCCCCTTCAAGATCATGGTAGGTGCCTCGGAGATTGGCGACGCCAGCAAAGTGAAGGTTTCTGGGAAGGGCCTGGTGGAGGGTCGAACATTCGAGGTGTCTGAATTCATCGTGGATACGAGAGGTGCAGGTAAGGCCCTTGTTGCTTTTGTAAAGTCATTGCATCGGACAATGTCAATACAGACCTAAGACTGACCATCGACACCGACATTTGGCAATCTGAATTGTGGTAGTGCTTGTACACCCTGGGTTTGCCTGTCACTAAGGCTATTGATTTAGCCTTTCGAAACTGGGCAGTAAATGTAGGAGTAAGGATGAGTTGACAGCTCCTAGCTCTGTGGATTTGGTGGGAGGGGTGTTGGTGCTACGGACCCCTGTATCCAATCCAGGCTTCACTCATTGCAGGGAAATTGCCCCTTGAATGGTCATTAGTGGCAAGGTTGGTGGGATGAGATTCCATTTTTGGATCAGTTGCTAGTCTTATTGTTAATGGAATCATTATGTGCAGATATGAACCATTTGCATTCCAATTAAATAATGAAATGGGAAAAGGTTTGTAAATTTATTATTTTTGAATTATCAAGGATGGCAGTCTTTGCTGCTCATCTTGTTTTTGTATAAGAAATAGGAGCAGAAGTGAGCCATTCGACCTCTTGAACTTGTTCTGCCATTCAACAAGATCATAGCTGATCTGATTTGTGGCTTTAACTCCATTTTCCTGTCTGCCTTCCATGATCCTTTAATTTGATTGTCAATCAGCTATCTGTCTAACTCCGTCTTGACTATATTCAATAACTCAGTCTCACTGCTTGCTGGGGAAGAGAATTCCAAATACTAACAACCCTCAATTCTTCCTCCTCTTGTCTCAGGCTATGGTGGACTCGGTCTGTCCATTGAGGGTCCCAGCAAAGTTGACATTAATTGTGAGGATCAGGAGGATGGAACATGCAAAGTGACCTACTGTCCAACTGAACCGGGCAACTACATCATCAACATTAAATTTGCTGACCATCATGTGCCAGGTAAGGGAGTGGGAAACGAGGCCTAGCTTGCACAAGAACAGACCAGCAGTCAAGCAGTGCATGAAATCCATGGGACAGGGCTGAGGATCACAATGAAAGACATTAGGGTCATAGTAAAGGGCACTTGACACATGGCTAAAGATCTCAGTTCAGCACACTACCAGTGTTGAACAGTGGTGGGGGGTGTGGAGGAGGTGATGGTGCAGAGTTTCTGTTTTAACAACATGTGGATTGTAGCAGGAGTCCCACAGTGAATCACTCATCTGGCGACTCTACTGATGTATGCCTCTGACAGTCACTGTGATCCTGTTGTTGTGTTGTAGGAAGTCCTTTTACAGTGAAGGTAACTGGTGAAGGAAGAATTAAGGAGAGCATCACCAGGCGACGCCAGGCTCCTTCCATTGCAACTGTGGGCAGCACCTGTGACCTCAACTTAAAGATTCCAGGTATGTCTGGGGACTTTATTGTGGAATGAGAAACTGCTCAGATCACTTCCCACCCTCCAGTTTGTCAATTGTCTTGTGTAACTGAATACTGTTCTTGCGCGTGTTTGTGGCTGAGTGGGGTAGTGAATCCTCATTGAGGTTCAAGTCTGAGTGACAGGTGGCAGCTCTACAATTTAGCTGGTTTTTGAGGAGCATATCTAAGGATCTGTTTTGGAAGTCAGTATCTCGCAGTCCCTGACTGGTGGGTGGTTTTTCAACAGACCATGTTTGGGCTGTTGGGTTCTTGATTATGAGAATTCCTAGATCAGGAAATGGACAGAGCTGGGACTAGTCCGTTCTCCCAGTTATTGGGATTTGTGGGAATCTTGGTGACAATGGGGCCATGTTCTTACATCAAGTGCATGGCACAAACAGACCATTCCGTCCAACAGCTCTATACTGCCATTCATCCTCTGCATAAGCATTCGCCACCTTTCTTCATCTCCCCCTGTATCCTTTGCTGTTTTTCCTCGTGCTTATCTAGCTTCTCGTGTGTAGATAATTCCTCCAGCTGCTCGGTGTGGTCCATGAGCTATGAATGGGACACTTTTCATTTCAGCATGAGGCGTACTGCAGGGTCTGATCAGCACTCCACATTCGGAGAGTCACATCACTGACCACAATATCCAGTTTTAACCACTGCAGATAGTGAGTAATTTTTGGGGAATTGAGAATAAGATCAATGATGAGAAGACTTCAGGGAATCGAGCTGGAGGATGCAATGATGTATTTATATTGGAGAAGGGAAGACCCTGTTTTTGAGAGTCGGTATTGAAAGCTGATTGTTTCTATACTCCCCCCTTCTCCAGGAAACTGGTTCCAGATGGTGTCCGCACAAGAGCGTTTGACTCGGACCTTTACGCGTAGTAGCCACACTTATACACGCACCGAGCGGACAGAGATCAGCAAAACTCGGGGTGGAGAGACCAAAAGAGAGGTCCGAGTGGAGGAGTCCACACAGGTCGGAGGGGATCCTTTCCACAATGTGTTTGGCGAGTTCCTAGGCCGTGACAGCCTGGGCTCCTTCAGCAACATCCCACGGGCTGAAGGTTTGTCAAACCAACAGGCAGTGGGCCAGTATTTAATGGGGAGGGACTTGTCTGAGACCATTTAACCTGCTTTTCCATTCAGTGAGATTATGGCTAAACTGTGACTCCACATAACTGCCTTTGGTTAACAAATATTTTATGAAACTAATTGACCCAACATTCTGTGCGTGTCTGTCTCCCTTTCATTCTCCAAGCAGCTAGACTTTCTTTCTACCTATCCCTCCCAGCTGTTCCCTTTTGATAGCTTGAAAATCAATCAAAGCACCCCTTAATCATAATTCCAGGGGAAGTCTTTTTTGTTTTTTTTTGTTTCTGATCATGACATTTCAATAATCTATGTACACAGACCCAAGTCTTTTTGGACTTCCACTGATTTTGGTTTTTCGCTGTGTAGAAAGTAACCTGGTCTATCCTTGGTGGATGACCTCACACTTGCTTAAATTGAAATCCATTTGCCACAGTTTTGACCATTCATTTAATCTATTGATATCTCTAAGTTTTATTTCCATCTTTGCTTACAATGACACCATCTTTTTGTCACCAATTAATTAACCATTAGGATACAGTGAGTATTGCGGCTTCAACACAGATCTCTGAAACATAACATCCTGCAGAGTACCTGCCCATGATCCATACTTTGCTCACCTGTCTATAATCAATAATCTGCCCTCATTCATGAGCTTTGGAGAGGGAGTGGCAAAATATTTAAAGGGAAGGGGGTGATCCAGTACTTGGAGGCAGCTTTGCTGTGTGGTTAACTTTGTAATTGTATACTTTTTTTTTGGCAGTGGAGGTTGGAGCCCAGGAGATGACTGCACAGGTCACCAGTCCATCTGGGAAGATAGATGAAGCTGAGATTATAGAAGGAGATGACAGCACATACAGCGTCCGATTCATACCACAGGAGATGGGTTCACACACTGTCAATGTCAAGTATCGAGGCCAACACGTCCCCGGCAGCCCCTTCCAGTTCACGGTTGGGCCACTGGGCGAGGGAGGATCTCACAAGGTCCGTGCTGGTGGGCCTGGTTTGGAGCGGGGAGTTGCTGCGGTGGCGGGTGAGTTTCCAATGGTCACTTTTTTTTGTTGGGGAAGGGGGGGGGATGGACACATTTCTGGAGATTGGGGTGGGTGAGGGGCCAGTCTCCAGGATGGGATTTGATTGGTGGGCAGAGTAGAGTGGGGATGGGTCAGAACATGTTCATCTCTCCTGCAGTTCTCCAATTTAACATTCCACCCTCTTTCTGCCTTCAGCTGAGTTCAGTATCTGGACCCGTGAGGCTGGAGCCGGTGGCCTCTCCATCGCTGTGGAAGGTCCGAGCAAAGCCGAAATCTCGTTTGAGGATCGTAAGGATGGGTCATGTGGCGTTTCCTACATTGTACAAGAACCTGGTCAGTAAATCAGACACTGAATCATCTGGGAGTTTGGGTAACCCCATGTATCTTTTGTAGGGCTTATTGCTCAGCTGTTTTGCCTTGGTTTGACACTGTTTCCTCAACCCTCTTTTGGGGCCTCTGGAATTTTACAGCAGTGTTATCTTTTTTCCTTCTCACTCAGCAGGTTGCCTGTTTGAGCACTCTGTTAAATTTTTGCTGAAGTTTAGCATTTTACAATTTGAATCCTTTTAAAATCTTTTGGGTTTAAAAAAAAATACTTGGTCAATGAAGGTCCAAATCATAATTTCCCAATAAGTTGCCTCAGTACTTTACAAAAAAATGTATCAACACAATTAAAAATATAGTTCAGTATGTGATCCAATATAACCATTAAATAGTGTTAGCACTGCTGCCTCAGTGCCAGGGACCCAGGTTCAATTCCCAGCTTGGGTCAGTCTGGGTGGTCTCCCCCACCCCCGTGTCTGCCTGGGTTTGCTCCGGGTTTCTCCCACCATCTGAAAGACGTGCTGGTTTGGTGCATTGGCCATGCTAAATTCTCCCTCTGAATCCAAACAGGTGGCGGTGTGTGGTGACTAGGGGATTTTCACAGTCACTTCATTGCAGTGTTAATGTAAGCCTACTTGTGACACAAATAAACTTTAACCTTGCCATGACTGACTTACTATAATGTAAGAATCCTGGGAAATCCCTACACGTTCCATCATTGGGTATGAAGTGGATGTATTTTCAGTGTTCCAGGTGCTCTGCAATGTGCCTGTTTCATGTACAGCTGCAGTTGTGCACTGGCGAACGAGTGAATCCATGCACGCGGTTGTTCTAACTTCCCAATTCTCAGCCCATGTACCTAAGCCTGAGGGAGGGTGAGGGGCCAGTCTCCAGGATGGGATTTGATTGGTGGGCGGAGTAGGATGGGGATGAGTCAGAACATGTTCATCTCTCCTGCAGTTCTCCAATTTAACATGGAGGGAGAGCAGAGGTTGGGGATACTGCAGGGGAGCGGATGGGTAAGTCCAGATATCGATCCCTTCCTCTCTGCCTACAGCTCATTGATCTGAATTGAGTTCCTCTTTCTTTTTCCAGGTGACTATGAGGTGTCCATTAAGTTCAACGACGAACACATCCCTGACTCTCCGTTTGTTGTTCCAATTGCCTCACCTTCAGATGCTGCCCGTAGACTTACAGTAACCAGTCTCCAGGTGAGAACCCAGGGAAGGCTGTGTCCTAAAAGGCTGGAAGCCGAGCTGGGGCAGGTGGGTGTGATGGTGTAGCAGGATGAAGAGCAACTGCTGAAGATCAGAACCAGTTAGAGGGGAACAGAAGAATGTGGTGAGGAGATTCTGGAATTGGGAGCCAGCAGTGACACTGGCAAAAGCTGAGGAACAGTGAAGGGATGTATTTGAGGCCCTGACTGCTCCTGATTTCTTGAGTCCTGGCTACCCATTCTGCTCAGCACACAACAATCCATGATATTCCTGAGAGCCTTTTGATCTGTGAGGGAATGAGATGATTAATATTGGAAATGGTAATAGAGAGATTTACTTTATGTAATCTGAGTGTTGAATGGGAGGGAGCTTTAACCTTTATCCAATTTGTGAGCTGCTGACCGTTTGGGCAGTGGGTATGAAAACTTTAAGATTTTTGCCAACTGTTGTGATCTGTCTAGGAGTCGGGCTTACAGGTCAGCCAACAGGCCTCGTTTGCAGTTCAGCTGAATGGAGCAAGAGGGATGATCGATGCGAAGGTTCGGACCCCATCTGGATCCGTGGAGGAATGTTATGTGTCTGAAGTGGATGCTGGTGAGTGACCAGTGGACGGAACTCTTGCTCCCTATTTCTTGCTCTTTCTCTCTGCCTGGTCTGCTCCGCCTTGTCGTTCTGGCTCTGTCCCGACTACCAGCTGACTATCTCCATCGCTCCTGCATACAAACAAGGAGCAGGAAGGAGTATGTCACTCAGCCCCTCTAAGAACATAAGAAATAGGAGCAGGAGTAGGCCATCTAGCCCCTCGAGCCTGCCCCGCCATTCAGTAAGATCATGGCTGATCTGAAGTGAATCAGTTCCACTTACCCACCTGATCCCTATAACCCCTAATTCCCTTACCGATCAGGAATCCATCTATCCGTGATTTAAACATATTCAACGAGGTAGCCTTCACCACTTCAGTGGGCAGAGAATTCCAGAGATTCACCACCCTCTGAGAGAAGAAGTTCCTCCTCAACTCTGTCCTAAACTGACCCCCCTTTATTTTGAGGTTGTGCCCTCTAGTTCTAGTTTCCTTTCTAAGTGGAAAGAATCTCTCCATCTCTATCCTATCCAGCCCCTTCATTATCTTGTAGGTCTCTATAAGATCCCCCCTCAGCCTTCGAAATTCCAACAAGTACAAACCCAATCTTCTCAGTCTCTCCTCACAATCAACACCCCTCATCTCTGGTATCAACCTGGTGAACCTTCCCTCCAAGGCCATTATATCCTTAAGAACAAAGAACAATACAGCACAGGAACAGGCCCTTCGGCCCTCCAAGCCTGCGCCGCTCCCCGGTCCAGGATTGAATCCTGAATCCAGGATCCCCGCCCAATTTTCCAGCCTATCTACATACTAATATCCTATCCACCGAGCTGTCCCTCACAGCTACGATGCTTTGTTCATCACAACCTATTAACTCACCCCCACCCCCCCATTCCAGACCATGTGATCTCCAGGGAGAGGCGAAAACCCAGAGTGAAAACCCCAGGGCCAATATGGGGAAAAGAAAATCTGGGAAATTCCTCTCCGACCCCCTGAGGCGATCGAAACGAGTCCAGGAGATCACACTGGCCCTGATCAGAAAATGCTTCCCAACCCTATTCATTTCCACTTCTGCTTTACGAACACCATCTGAATTCCCTGCCCCCGAGACAGGTTCCCAACTATCCGCAGTCTCGCTCTGTACTGGCACCAGCAAGATGATCATAGAATGAAGCCTTGAAACGAGAAACAAAGAACAATTAGCCCGCGCCGCTCCCTAGTCCAAACTAGACCACTCTTTTGTATCCCTCCATTCCCACTCCGTTCATATAGCTGTCTAGATAAGTCTTAAACGTTCCCAGTGTGTCCGCCTCCACCACCTTGCCCGGCAACACATTCCAGGCCCCCACGACCCTCTGTAAAATATGTCCTTCTGATATCTGTGTTAAACCTCCCCCCCCTTCACCTTGAACCTATGACCCCTCGTGAACGTCACCATCGACCCGGGGAAAAGCTTCCCACCGTTCACCCTATCTATGCCTTTCATAATTTTATACACCTCTATTAAGTCTCCCCTCATCCTCCGTCTTTCCAAGGAGAACAATCCCAGTTTCCCCAATCTCTCCTCATAACCAAGCCCCTCCATACCAGGCAACATCCTGGTAAACCTCCTCTGTACTCTCTCCAAAGCCTCCACGTCCTTCTGGTAGTGTGGCGACCAGAACTGGACGCAGTATTCCAAATGCGGCCAAACCAACGTTCTATACATCTGCAACATCAGACCCCTACTTTTATACTCTATGCCCCGTCCTATAAAGGCAAGCATGCCATATGCCTTCTTCACCACCTTCTCCACCTGTGACGTCACCTTCAAAGATCTGTGGACTTGCACACCCAGGTCCCTCTGCGTCTCTACACCCTTTATGGTTCTTCCATTTATCGTGTAGCTCCTCCCTACATTATTCCCACCAAAATGCATCACTTCGCATTTATCAGGATTGAACTCCATCTGCCATTTCTTTGCCCAAATTTCCAGCCTATCTATATCCTTCTGTAGCCTCTGACAATGTTCCTCACTATCTGCAAGTCCTGCCAGTTTTGTGTCGTCTGCAAACTTACTGATCACCCCAGTTACTCCTTCTTCCAGATCATTTATATAAATCACAAACTGCAGAGGTCCCAATACAGAGCCCTGCGGAACACCACTAGTCACAGGCCTCCAGCCGGAAAAAGACCCTTCCACTACCACCCTCTGTCTTCTATGACCAAGCCAGTTCTCCACCCATCTAGCCACCTCCCCCTTTATCCCATGAGATCCAACCTTTTTCACTAGCCTACCATGAGGGACTTTGTCAAATGCTTTACTAAAGTCCATATAGACAACATCCACGGCCCTTCCTTCGTCAACCATTCTGGTCACTTCTTCAAAAAACACCACCAGGTTAGTGAGGCATGACCTCCCTCTCAACAAAACCATGCTGACTATCGTTAATGAGTTTATTCCTTTCTAAATGCGCATACATCCTATCTCTAAGAATCTTCTCCAACAACTTCCCCACCACGGACGTCAAGCTCACCGGCCTATAATTACCCGGGTTATCCTTCCTACCCTTCTTAAATAACGGGACCACATTAGCTATCCTCCAATCCTCTGGGACCTCACCTGCGTCCAGTGACGAGACAAAGATTTGCGTCAGAGGCCCAGCGATTTCACCTCTCGTCTCCCTGAGCAGCCTTGGATAGATTCCATCAGGCCCTGGGGATTTGTCAGTCTTTATATTCTCTAACAAACCTAACACTTCCTCCTTTGTAATGGAGATTTTCTCCAACGGTTCAACACTCCCCTCCGAGACACTCCCAGTCAACACATCCCTCTCCTTTGTGAATACCGACGCAAAGTATTCATTTAGGATCTCCCCTACTTCTTTGGGCTCCAAGCATAAGGCCCCACTTTTGTCCCTGAGAGGTCTGATTTTTTCCCTAACAACCCTTTTGTTCCTAACGTATGAATAAAATGCCTTGGGATTCTCCTTAATCCTGTCTGCCAAGAACATTTCGTGACCCCTTTTTGCTCTTCTAATTCCCCGTTTGAGTACTTTCCTACTTTCTTTGTACTCCTCCAGAGCTCCCTCCGTTTTTAGCTGCTTGGACCTAACATACGCCTCTTTTCTTTTTGACCTGTCCCTCAATTTCCCTGGTTATCCACGGTTCTCTAATCCTACCCTTCCTATCCTTCTTTTTTACAGGCACATGCTTGTCCTGTAGCCCTAACAACCGTTCCTTAAAAGACTGCCACATACCAGATGTGGATTTACCCTCAAACAGCCTCTCCCAATCAAGAGCTGCCAATTTCTGCCTGATCCCACTAAAGTTAGCCTTCCCCCAATCCAACACCTTACCCTTGGGACACCACTCATCCTTTTCCATCACTATCCTAAAGCTAACAGAATTGTGGTCACTATTTGCCACATGTTCCCCTACCAAAACTTTGAAGACCTGACCGGGCTCATTCCCCAGTACCAGGTCCAGTATAGCCCCCTCTCTAGTCGGACTGTCTACATATTGTTCCAACGAACCCTCCTGTACACATTTTACAAATTCCTCCCCATCCAGAGTCCCTGCCCTCAGCGATTTCCAGTCTATACCAGGGAAATTGAAGTCTCCCACTACAACAACCCTATTTTTCCTGCACCTATCCAGTATCTCCTGACATATCCATTCTTCCACTTCCCTTGGGCTGTTGGGGGGCCTGTAGTACACCCCCAACATAGTGACTGCTCCTTTCCTGTTTCTAAGCTCCACCCAGAGTGACTCGTTACACGACCCCTCTGAATTGTCCTCCCTCTGCACCGCTGTAATATGCTCTCCAACTAATACCGCTACTCCCCCACCTCTTTTGGCCCCTCCTCTGTCTCGCCTAAAACACTTGTACCCTGGAATATTCAGCTGCCAGTCCTGTCCCTCTTTCAACCAAGTCTCTGTCACCGCAACCACATCCAAATTCCTCGTGCGCATTAAGGCCCCAAGTTCGTCTGTCTTACCTGCTACGCTCCTTGCATTGAAGTATAAGCACTCCAGACCTCCAGGCTCAGTGAGGTCGTCCTCCCCCAGAGTGCTCTTCTTCTTTGCCAGCCTTGTCCCAGCCCCAAGCTCGTCCCCAGCCTCCACACGTGTAGACCTAATATTTTGATCCCCACCCCCCTGCCATACTAGTTTAAACCCCCCCGAACTGCACTAGCAAAGCTCCCAGCCAGGATATTTGTGCCCTTCCAACTTAGTTGTGACCCCTCCCTCTTGTACAGGTGCCATCCTCTCCTGAAAACTTCCCATTGATCTATGAAAATGAAGCCCTCCCTCCTGGACCAGTCCTTTAGCCAGGCATTCATTTGTACCAACTCCCTATTCTTAGCCTCACTGGCACGAGGCATTGGGAGCAGCCCAGAGATGGCCACCCTAGTGACCCTACTTTTTAACCTATTTCCCAACTCCCTGAATTGCTCTCTTAGTCTGCTATGCCATTTAATAAGATTATGGCTGATCTGATATTGAGCTCAAATCTGCACCCCGCCTACCCCTGATATCCCATCACCCCTTTGATTTTGTTTCCACCATCTTTGAGGAAGATTTCCAAAGATTCAAGACCCTTTGAATGAATTTCACCTCATCTCTGTTTTCAATAGTGACTATTTTTCAATAGTGACTATTTTTCAATAGTGACTATTTTTCAATAGTGACTATTTTTCAATAGTGACTATTTTTCAATAGTGACCCCCAGTAGATCTGGATTCTCCCTCCAGAGAAAACATCCTCTCCAAGTCTACCCTGTCAAGACCCCTCGCGTTTTGTGTTTCAGTCAAGCTGTTTCTCGCCCCACCTCTCTTGTAATCGGACACCTCTTTCTGTCCTGTACCCAGCCATGTGCAGTTGATCTAGATTAGCTGTAATGAACAGGCAGAATTTGATTTTGTCTGACTTCTCATGAGACACTGGCCTGTAAACTCAGCGTGGAATTCTTATGAGGGAATAAGCGGATTAGGGAAAAGTTGTCTGAACTCCATTCTCCTGCAGGAATGGTGCTGGTGGGAAGGAATCTTGGAACAGAGCAGACGTGCGAGGGGGACGGGGAGGTGGGAATCGGTCTAGACGGATGTGGAAGACTTGGCTGTGGGGGTGTCATTGACCTGACCCAGAATAACTGCTCATTCCCGCACCATACGCTGTGTGCTCTCACACACAGCTGCTGCCTGGGGCTTAAGCTGTAACATGAGATCCAGACCCCAGCAGTCTCCAATAACTCTCAGAAACTTCTCGAAGGACAAAACAAGGTCACTTAACTCCTTCAAGGACGCCTCCTCCCAACTTTCTTCTGAAGCTTGTTTTTTCAATGTTTGCTCTGGTTGTTGTGGTGATTTTTCCAAAGCTTCCTCTCTCTATCTGTGTCTCTTGTCTGTGTGTGTGTCCACCCTCATTGCCTGTCTCTCTCTCTCCTCCTCTCCCTTCTCTGCCTGTGTGGGTTTTTTTTCTGACATGTATTTCTGATCCCTGCATCCTCAGTGCCACCTACTGGTGCTGGGAAGATCCTGTAAAAAGTCTCATGACTGATCAACATTACCGACCATTTAGAGAGGATAGGAGGTTTGACAGTGTTGGAAATACACAATCGGGTAGCTTCAGATTTCAAATGAAACACTAAACAGCAGAAGTGAGTTGTTGAAGGAGCAGCATGGTGGCTCAGTGGTTAGCATTGCTGCCTCAGTGCCAGGGACCCGATTTCGATTCTGTGGAATTTGCACATTCTCCGTGTCTGCTTGGGTTTCCTCCCCACTCCAAAGATGTGCAGGTTAGGTGGATTGGCTGTGCTAAATTGCCCTTTAGTGTCCCAAGATGTGTAGGTTAGGGAGATTAGCCATGATCAATGCACGGGGTTATGGGGATAGGGTGTGGGGTAAGATGCTCTTTTGGAGAGTTAGTGTTGTCTCAATGGGCCAAATGGCCTCCTCTTGCACTGTAGGGATTCTATGGAGCGTGTGCAAGAGATGTACCAGTAGACTGGGTGGGATATTAATGGGTATGTGGAGTAAGTACCTTTCTGACATCTTCAACTTTAAGCTGCTTCTTATGGCCCAGTTTAAAGTTGGAAGATGAGCAAGCATTGTGTGGGTGAAGGGTTTTTGAGTTTCCAGTTGCTGCTGCTGCTGTTTTAGGACATGTTTATTATTTCCAGTTTCTTTTGTTCTGATTGGAGTGCACTCGAGTTACTACTGACTAGAATTCCAGTCCTGTTCCTGCCTCTCATTGAGGAGGAGGAGAGCACTTTAGCCTAGAGCTAACTTGGACTAAGCAGTCCTGTCTGAATAGTAGGGGGTAGTTTTATGCTCCTCTCCTCTCATGGGGTGAAGCACATGGTAAGGATAGTCAACTTGGGTGGGTGGGCTGCACCAATAGTGTGGTTGGAGGCAGAGAGCAGTCCAAAAACATCAATGATGGCCAGGGAACAAATTAAAAGAACAGCAGTGTAAGAGAAGATGTGGGGTGGGAACTGCTCATTGCAGAGTCTAAAACATTCTGTTTTACAGCATAAAGAGCTGACTCCACACCCTCAGCTCTCAAAATACTTTACGGATATTGCTGGGATTACTCAACAGCTCGGGTAACATCCGGGGAGTCGTTGAACTAATGTTTTAGTTTAATGTTTCCTTTTGGTTTGTTTTTCTCTCTGCAGATAATGCCATTTTTGCCGAGCATTTTCTGTTCTCATAGTATTTTGCTTTTATCTTTAAAATGTTTTTTTTATTCATAGATAACTTTGCAATTCGCTTCATTCCACGTGAAAACGGAGTCCACTCGATAGATGTCAAGTTCAACTCCAGCCACATCCCAGGCAGCCCCTTCAGGATCCGAGTGGGAGAGCCAGGACAGACTGGTGATCCTGGCCTAGTCTCTGCTTATGGCCCAGGATTGGAAGGAGGAGTCACGGGTACAATTCCTTGAATATAACTCTCATATAGTGTATTCTTTAGATAATACCAACTGGAATATATAAAGCACAGGATATTCAACAACGTTAGTCTGGAATCAAATCCAGGGATGTGGCAAGAGTTTATATTTAATTAATGGATACCCATGAGTGAATTACAGATTATAATCTAATTGAAAGATTTGGGGGTGGAAGGATTCGTATATAGAATAACATACTTAGGATAACCTATAACTGGAATCTGATGTTTAATTGGAGAACATGAGGGTTTGGATATTTTATAGCGGGGTTCAGCTATGATTGCTGGGTTTATTGCTGTAGACAGGCAACGAGTTTCCATAGTAACACCTTTGTTCTCTATGTCTAGGGGTCCCCTCAGAGTTTATTGTCAATACGTGTGATGCTGGGGCTGGTGCTCTTTCTGTCACCATTGATGGCCCTTCCAAAGTGAAGATGGATTGCCAGGACTGTCCTGAGGGTTATAAGGTCACCTACACACCAATGGCACCTGGAAACTACTTGATCTCCATCAAATATGGTGGACCTCAGCATATCGTTGGGAGTCCATTTAAGGCCAAGATCACAGGTGAGCAGGATTGGCATATGGGTTCCAAGGGCTCTGTCTGTCTCTGTCTCTCTTTTCTCTCTCATTTTCTCTCTAGGGCATGGGTTCCACAGGCAGTAGCTTTCTGGAGCATGGGGTCCACAGCTACTCATTCTGTCTAGAACATGGGTTCCATGGGCACTGGCTGTCTGTGGGGCACATGCACCTACACTTGGGCACCAGGGCGCAGGTTCCATTGAGAGCTGATGCTCTCTGGGGCACACGTTTCTCAAGCAATGGCTCTCTGGGGCATGGATTTACATGGGTAATGGCTCCTGCAGGGGCATGGGTTTCATAGATTTTCTTAAGTCCAGGGCCTGATTCTCCTCTTACAAGTTTGAAGGAAATCTTGCCCTGGGGCTGAGGCCTATGCTTTCAGGTGGAGCTGGGGACCTGGTGCTGGGAGCTGAGATTGCAGAGCTGCAGGAAGGGCTGTGCTCTGAGGCAACTGGGTGACAAAGTTTGTGCTGAGGGCAGGGGAGATGGCTACCAGACTAACCCCCAGGTTGCTTGTGTTTCCTGTCCTAGGTGTCCGTCTTTCTGGGGGTCACAGTTTACACGAAACATCCACTGTCCTGGTTGAAACAGTCACCAAATCTGCCTCAGTTGGCCAGTTTGGAGCAATGCCCAAGTTTGCATCTGACGCTAGCAAGGTGCTAGCTCGAGGGCCTGGCCTGGCCAAGGCTTTCATTGGGCAGAAGAACAACTTCACGGTGGACTGCAGCAAAGCAGGTAGGTTTTGGGGGAGCTGGTGTATCAAAGCAGTGGGGTTGGGGAGATCATACTGCAGAACCAGGTCTTGAACCTCCAGGTGAGGAGAGGGGTCGTTTGTACGGTGAGGTGTTGAGCCTGTGACCCAGAAATAACCCAGATTTGTTTATTCCAGGAACCAACATGTTGATGGTGGGTGTTCATGGTCCGAAGACTCCCTGTGAGGAGGTGTATGTGAAACATGTGGGGAACAGAGTTTACAATGTCACGTACACAGTGAAGGAGAAGGGTGACTATATACTGATCGTGAAGTGGGGAGATGAGAGTGTGCCAGGCAGCCCTTTCCACGCTACCGTCCCTTGAGCGGCTGATCAACCAATGGAATCTTCATGCGCATCTGAGGATCCGAACTATCAAAAATTCTACAAAATTTAATTTGAAAACCAAAGCACAGCCTGGGGGGGGGGGGAGAAAATAGATGCACACCAAACAGATTGAAAAGTGCCTGAATTTGCCAAAATGGTTAGCAATTCCTTCTCCTTTTGTAAGAGTTTCCCTAGTAACTCAATGTTGAGGTATTTTTGTATTTTTTTTTGTTGGAGGGTGTTGAAGGAGTCAGTGTTGGGCATAGTGTCTGTCTGCACACCCCCATCCGTGGTGCTCCAGCCCTAGGCTGGCCTATTGCAGCTCCTCGAGGGCAGAATATGAGCATTTCACCTGTTAACCTGAGTCTCCTGTCACAGGAGACTCGCGTTTTCAGCACCTGTTCAGGATTTTGTATCAAAGTTCGTTGTCTGCTCCCCAGTCCGATGGGCCAGTGTGGTGTTGCTGGAGTGGGGCGAGTTATCATGTGCTGTCTCAACCCTGGGCCTGTGGTACAGCAATTCATGGAGCTACAGGATTTACCTCAGGACCTGGGTGTTAGTAAGAAGGTCCCCATAAAGAATCCATCAACACGGGTTTTTTTAATCAACAGTCTACCCCTCCGTTCGCCTTCTCTTGATGGTCAATGTTTGGTCAAACCTCAGCACGACCCTGACCTGCATTGACAGTTCAGAGGAAGATGATTGGTTGATAGACTGCTGTGCTCATGGAAACAAGCTAGACTGTGATGGTGACATGTGGGTGTGCCCTTGGGGATGTGGGTGACAGTGTTTGAAGTTGTGTACACTGTCTATTTCTAGAGAACAGTTTGTATGAAAATGTTATGCCCATGCGTTTGGTACATTTAACCTATGTCTGGCAAGAAACTGCAGAATAATAAAATATACCTGCTAACTCGCCACCAATTCTTTGTGTCTCTCTCATTATGTATTCCTTCACCTGGAGGTAACTGTGACACCATCAGGCTCCATCTTTGTATTGGGAGCAAGTTGGAACAGGACCAGGAATCCAGAAAGCTTTAAGATTGATGTTACCAGCCACGGAACTGAACACAACCTTCAGCACTCGAAGAACATAAGAACATAAGAAATAGGAGCAGGAGTAGGCCATCTAACCCCTCAAGCCTGCCCCACCATTCAATAAGATCATGGCTGATCTGATGGTGGGTTCAGTTCCACTTACCCGCCTGCTCTCCATAACCCTTAATTCCCTTAATGGTTAAAAATCTATCTGTGACTTAAACACATTTAACGAGGTAGCCTCTACTGCTTCATTGGGCAGAGAATTTCAAAGATTCACTACCCTCTGGGAGAAGACGTTCCTCCTCAACTCTGTTCTAAATTGACTCCCCCGTATTTTGAGGCTATGCCCCCTAGTTCTTGTTTCCATTGTAAGTGGAAATAACCTCGCTGCTTCTACCCTGTCTAGCCCCTTCATTATCTTATATGTCTCTAAGATCTCCCCTCAACCTTCTAAACTCCAATGAGTACAGGCCCAGTCTACTCAATCTCTCCTCATAAGCTAACCCCCTGATCTCTGGAATCAACCTGGTGAACCTTCTCTGTACTCCCTCCAAAGCTAATATATCCTTTTCTTAAATAAGGGGACCAAATTTGTACACAGTACTCTAGGTGTGGCCTCACCAGTACCCAGTATGGTTGCAGCATGACCTCCCTGCTTTTATACTCCATCCCTCGCGCGATAAAGGCCAACATTCCATTTGCCTTCTTGATCACCTGCTGCACCTGCAAACTGAGTTTTTGTGATTCGTGCACAAGGACCCCCAGGTCCCTCTGCACAGTAGCATGTTGTAATTTTTCACCGTTTAAATAATGGTCCATTTTACTATTATTCCTTCCAAAGTGGATAACCTCACACTTGCCAATGTTATACTCCATCTGCCAGATCCTTGCCCACTCACTTAGCTTATCAAATCTCTCTGCTTTCCCACTCATCTTTATGTCATCTGCAAACTTTGAGACCCTACACTCGGTCCCCCCCTCCAGATTGTCTATGTATATGGTAAATAGTTGAGGCCCCAGCACCGATCCCTGCGGCACGCCACTAGTCGCTGCCAACTGGAAAAGCACCCATTTATTCCGACTCTCTGCTTTCTGTTAGATAGCCAATCCTCAATCCACGCTAACACTTTACCCCCAACTCTGTGTACCTTTATCTTATGCAGCAACCTTTTTGTGAGGCACCTTATCAAATGCCTTCTGGAAATCTAAATACACCACATCCACTAGTTCCCCTCTGTCAACCGCATTCCAGTAAATTAGTCAAACATTACTTTCCCTTCATGAATCCATGCTGCGTCTGCTTGATTGAACCATCCTTTTCCAGGCGTCCTGCTATTTCTTCCTTAATGATAGATTCCAGCATTTTCCCAACTACGGATGTTAAGCTAACTGGCCTGTAGTTACCTGCCTTTTGTCTACCTCCTTTTTTTAAACAGCGGTGTTACATTGGAAAACAGCTAATCAGCTGGCACCTCCCCAGAGTCCAGTGAATTTTGATAAATTACAACTAATGCATTTGCTATTTCTTCTGCTGTTTCTTTTCGTACCCTGGGATGCATTCCATCTGGACCAGGGAAATTGTCTACCTTTAGTCCCATTAGCCTACCCAGCACTACCTCTTTAGTAATAGTGATCGTTTTAAGGTCCTCACCCCCTACAGTCCCATGACTGTCAATTATTGGTAAGCTATTTGTGTCCTCCACTGTGAAGACTGACATAAACTTGTTAAGGCCTTGACCATTTCCTTGTTTCCTATTATTAAATCCTCCTCATCTAAGGAAGTTTAGCCACTCTTTTCCAGTTTTACAAGTATGTAAAAACTTTTACTATCAGTTTTTATATTTTGTGCTAGTTTACTTTCATAATCTAGCTTTCCTTTCTTTATTGCCGCCTTAGTATATTGTTTTTAAAGCCTTCCCAATCTTCTAGTTCCCCACTAATTTTGGCCACTGTATGCATTGGTTTTTAATTTGATACTCTCCTTTATTTCCTTTAGTTATCCATGGCTGGTTATCTCTTTTCTTACATTCCTTCACTGGAATATATTTTTGCTGAGTACTGAGAAAAATCTCCTTTAAAAATCCTCAACGGTCCCTCCAATTAGTCTGTGTTCCCAGTCTACATTAGCCAACTCTGCCCTCATCCTATTGTAATCCCCTTTGTTCAAGCAGAGGACACTGGTTTGGGACCCTACTTTCTCACCCTCCATCTGTATTAGAAATTCAACCATATTTTGATCACTTATTCCAAGAGGATCCCTCGCAAGGAGATCATTAATTTTACCTGTCTCATTACACAGGACCAGATCCAAGATAGCTTGCTCCTTCGTAGGTTCTGTAACATACAGTTTGACCATAGCACAGCACAGTACAGGCCCTTCGGCCCTTGATGTTGTGCCGAGCTTTGTCCGAAACTAAGATCAAGCTATCTCACTCCCTATCATTCTAGTGTGTTCCATGTGCCTATCCAATAACCGCTTGAAAGTTCCTAAAGTGTCTGACTCCACTATCACAGCAGGCAGTCCATTCCACACCCCAACCACTCTGAGTAAAAAACTTACCTCGGACATCCCTCTTATATCTTCCTCCACGAACCTTATAGTTATGCCCCCTAGTAACAGCTACATCCACCCGAGGAAATAGTCTCTGAAAATTCTCAACAACTCTTGAGATTACGGTGTGGTAGCAGTCCATTCCAGCCATTTTCAACTCTATCCCATAGCCCTAAGTGTTGTCCTCTTGGGCCTGACTCCCTTGAAGACTTTCAAATTTCTATGAAATGTATTTTATGCTGACAAACTATTACTTCCCAATGTGGATTTTCTCCGGTTTCCTCCCAAAGTCCAAGGATGTGCAGGTTAGGTGGATTGGCCATGCTAAATTGCCCTTTGGTATCAGGGAGACTAGCAGGTTAAATATGTAGGGTTACTGGGATAGGACCTGAGTGACACTGTGACGAATGGCCTCCTGCCCTATCGGGTTGTGGCTGGGAGACTAATCTTTAAGCTGGGCCAGGCCGGCTGTATTTGTCAGTTGGTTATCAGATAGCCCCACACTGGCCACAGTAGCCATGGTGGTTGTGGCAGATGCTGTGTGGGGTGTCCTCGCGCTCGCCCAGTCGGCTGCGCTTCACACCTGGCAGGTGCGGCAGCCGTTATAGCGCACGCGCACTGGCTTTCTTTGGGCGCAGGTACGCAGAATCAGTGCTCGAGGAGTTGACCGGAGGCGTGACGTCGCTGGCGGCCGGAGCAACAGTGCGCAGGCGCGCGGCCCTACCGTTCGGGGTATATAAAGCTGGAGTCGGAGCGGCTGCGTTTCAGACGCCGGGATGGCGATGAGAGGCAAGTTGATTGCTGTCTTAGGCGATGAGGACACCTGCACCGGCTTCCTGCTGGGCGGGATCGGCGAACTCAACAAGAACCGTCGGCCCAACTTCCTGGTGGTGGAGAAGGAGACGAGCGTGACGGAGATCGAGGAGACTTTCAAGTGAGAGCGACCGCGCCTGAGGGAGGGCGGAAACTCGAGGCCGGGGCTGGACTCCGGGCCTAGGAGAGGGGAGGGCGAGGTTAAACCGACACCTCGTTCCCATGGCACTATTTCAAATAAGAGCTGGGGATTTATTCCTGGTTGATGTTTGCCATAGTCAACATCACTTTGAGATGTCCTGTGTCTTGGGGCTGGAAGGTTCCAGTATGATGCTGGGCAGGGCTGCGACCCAGAGCATGACACTGGGGCTGATCCTTTCTACTTCCTCATACTGCTCTCCACCCTGGACCTTGTGAACTGTGCAGGCTGCAGATACCATTGGGGGAATCTGCCAGTGTGCAGGATCTGATTCATCCCGGCCCTGCTCTCGACATCTGTCACCCCTTGTTTGAGGACGTGAATTCCTCTCGTGACTGAGGGAACTGCCAGTCAGTGCTGTTCCTATCGGTATTTGGAGTGGGGTCAGCTCGGCCTGAGGCTACATTGGCCAGCCCTCCTCTGATTTGGGTCCTCCCTTTCTCACTCTGGATGCTCTGACTCTGCTTCCCCTGTGCCCCTTTTAAGGGCAACCTGATTCCATTTCCCTATCTTCCATACACCTCGCCCCCTCTCTCCAAATGTTGTGCTCTCTCTTTCCAGGAATAATCCCATGTTTAGTGGTTGAGGGTTTTATTGATTCCTGTAGTCAACCTCTTGCTTGTACGCACTTCGAGTGGGGGAGTGCCTCTGTACTAGGATTGTGGTCGGTACAGACTCGATGGGCCGAATGGCCTCCTTCTGTACTGTAGGAATTCTGTAATTCTACCACAAAGTGCTGCGCTTGGTTTGCCCAGCATTGGGCGCGGTTGACGTCTTCCGCGCCCGTTGGGCACCGCAGGGGTTGGGGTGCGTTATTGACCCTGACAATCACATTTTAATTTGATGTTTTTAAGTTTCCTTTGTACTTTGATTTCTGTTCGGGCTGTTCCCCCTCCTTTTTGGGGAGCTGCCCCTTTTACTTTGTCCTGACTTAATCTGAGTTTGTTTATTTGGTTTGACCTAAAAAGAGGGCAGAGTGGGGTGGAATTTATAGAATCACTACTGTGCAGAAGGAGACCATTCGACCCGTCGAGTTTACTCTGAAGGAGCATCTTACCTGTGCCCTCCCCTCTATCCCCTTGACCTCATGCGTTTACCAGCGCCAATCCACCTAACCTACAACTGTTGGAAATCCACACAAACATGGGGAGAACATGCAAACTCCACACACCCAAGGCCAGAATCAAACCCAGGTCCCTGCTGCCCCTTGTGGACAGCTGAATGTCTGATCCTCCCTGTGATGGTGTCCCTTTTGAGGATAGGAGGGAGAGGGTCAGTGGACAACCTTTGTCACCTGATTCTGTGAGGTTGTGTATGAATTGATTTCCGCCCCATTGATCCAGCCCAGCTGTTGGAGTAAACTTTCCTGTTTTCTTTTCCCTGCAGGAGTTTCTTGAGCCGTGATGACATTGGGATCATCCTGATCAATCAGTACATTGCAGAAATGATTCGTCATGTCATTGATGCTCATACTCTCTCCATTCCTGCTGTGCTGGAAATTCCATCCAAGGAACACCCATATGATGCTTCTAAAGACTCCATCCTGCGCCGTGCCAAGGGAATGTTTAGTACTGATGACTTCCGATAGCTGGACTTGTACAGTACTGGCTCTGTGGCACAGAACTGCCCGTTCTACCCCTCATCAGGACTGTCCCTTAGTGTTGTTTTGTTGTATGTTGTGCAGAGTGCTGATTTCCCCTCGAGGTTGCCATCAAATTCACCACACTCCGCAGAAAGTTTTCTCCACTCCTCCTGGAGATCAGTTGCCCCAACCCACTGCTTTGATGTGCTTTCACTCAAAATTAATCCAGGAGAATGGAAACATCATCCGTCATTGGATCTGAACTCCAGTAATAAGTGATGTT
The DNA here is from genome assembly GCF_964213995.1 of Mustelus asterias. NCBI lineage: Eukaryota > Metazoa > Chordata > Chondrichthyes > Carcharhiniformes > Triakidae > Mustelus > Mustelus asterias. Next base: position 61,795,251 of record NC_135819.1, read on the forward strand.
TACTCTGTATCTAACCCTGTGCTGTACCTATCCTGGGAATGTTTGATGGGATGGTGTAGAGGGAGCTTTACTCTAACCCTAGTGTAAATCCATCCAACGCTGATCTTTGATTTATTCCTGAAAGATTATTGATGTTTTGGGTTGCTCTCTGCCCAAGCTATCAGAGTGGAGGGGTTGGGGAGCTGTTTAAATATTCATGTTAAAGTAGCAAGTGACTGAAACTGTTCATGCAGGAAGCACTGAAACCTGGACTGCGAGGGTGATTGAGAGGTCAGTGTTGTCGATTACATTATCTATTTAATGGGCATACCACTAAAAACAGAATGGTTGACTACTGAACCTTTGCAGTGTGCTCAGGCGGCTCCAGGTTTGTGCTGGTTAACATGCTGAATGCAGTTCTTATCCGGTCCTATCTGGCTTTTCCTTGTGCTCTTTGAAGAGTTGTACATTTATGATGATGCTTGTCTCTGACCTGTACGTCCATCAATAAATAAACATCACAGGTTTTCTCATGCTGCTGGATTCTGATTTTTGCATTGAATTCTTCTCACTTGAACCTTTCAGTCGTTTCAGCTGAATTTTTACGGTGTGCGTGTGTGTGTGGCCTTCCTCTCCTGCTTCTCCCTAAAAAGCAATCTTTTAGTTGAATACTCTCAAACTCTACAGGCTAATCTTCCATCTTTCCCCTTCTGTAAACTTGAGTTAATCTGAAACACTGCTCTCTCTATCGAAACTGGCACTAGTTCCTACTCGCCCATCACTCCTCTTTCTGCTGACCTACATTGTCTGGCAACGTGTTTTTTAATTCTTGTCCTTGTGTTCAACTCCCTCTGTGAGTTTCTTCCTCCCTATTTCTAACTTGTAGATGTATCAGTCTAAGATCCCTGAACTCCTCCAACTCTATCCTCTTGTGCATCCCTGATTTTCAATGCTCTTTCATTGGGCATGCATTCAGCTGATTAAGCCATAAGCTTTGGAATTCTCTCCCTAAAAAACTTGCAATGGATTTCCTTTAAAATGTTACTTTAAATCTCTGATGAATTTGGCTATCTCGTACCATCGCATCATGGCTCAGTGTCAAGTTTCTGTCCACTATAACTCCTATGAACTACCTTGGGACATTAAAGGTGCTATATAAATGCAGATTGTTGATTAGTACACTCTGCCCTGATTCAATCTAACCTTTCCCTAAGTGCAAGTATCTACTAAGTGAACAAGACTAATGAGGCTCGGATTGGGCTGCTTAATCCTGTCCTTATTGAGCAGGGAATTACAGCAGAGGCTGTATTGACAGAGCTTGTAGGGGAGGTTACTGGGGACCTGGGAGTTCCTCAGGTATCAAGTTACCAGGTGCACTTGTGTGAAGGACCCACACCTGCACTTCCTCAGTTCTCTGCCAGGTGGCAGGTCTGACTCACAATACCTTGACCTTCATCACAGGTAGGTTAAGGAGACAGGTTCTGCATCCACTCCAGCTGGAACAGAAATCAAATCCCATGTTGTTAGCACCTCGGCTGTCCTAAGGTGTCAAGTTGCTGTGACAACTTTTACATGCAGTTGTTGTCTGGACTGATGGTAGAGGCTCCAATTTCCTTTCCATCACATGGCTGACCAGGATGCTCTCCTGCTCTTACCATGTGCCACGGATGTATGTTGGAAGGATTTACAAGTTGATAATCAACCTGTTTGGTCATTATGTATAAATCTTCCTGGGTTGTCAAGTCCTGGAATAGGTCTCGAATTCAACTGCTGGCTTAGGGGCAAGGACATTACCCACTGGGCCACGAGACCTACCTCTCTCTACATGCTTGAATTTTTGTTTTATAATGCTCAAAATTCTTTATCCAATGTCATTTTTCTGTATCTCTGCTCCAATCATGAAGAATAACCTTTTCCTAAATTGAAGGTTTGAGGTTTCCTCCACTCACTGTGGTTGACGGGGCAATCAACCGTGTCCGACCCATCTCCCTCAGCTCTGCCCTTCCCTCCCAGAGTTCCTCTTGTCCTCGCTTTTCACCTCACCGGCCTCCACAGTCAAAGGATCATCCTCCATCATTTCTGCCTATTCCAGCATGATGCCACCACTAAAGATAACTTCCCCTCACCTTTCTTGTCAGCATTCAGCAGGGACTGCTTCCTCCATGACACCATGGTACATTCTTCCATTATCCCCATCCTTTCATCCCCTTCCCATGGCACCTTCCCTTGTAATTGCAGAAGGTGCAACGCCTGTCCCTTTACCTTCTCACTGTCCAAGGACCTGGACACTCCTTTCAGGTGAAGCATTGTTTCACTTATACCTCCTTCAATTTGGTCTACTGTTTTCACTGCTCCCAATATGGTCTTCTCTACATCGGGGAGATTAAACGCAGACTGAGTGACCACTTTACGGAACATCTTTGTGCTTTCTGCAAGCATAACCTCAGCTTTCCAGTCACTTGCCATTTCAGCTCAGTATATTTGCTCTGATGCCCACATGTCTTTCCTTGGCCTGCTGCGCGCTCCAGTGAAGCCCAACACAAACTTAAAGAACAACATCTCTTCTGATAAGGCACGGTACAGCCTTATAGACTCAATATTAACCATAACTTAATCTTTATCCCCTTTTTTGGTTCCCTTCGCTTACCCCATACAATCCCCACACCCAGATAGCTATCTGTCCCTTTTTCAGTTCTGCTTCCACTGACACTGATGTTTGTTCTCCTATTAACACATTCTGCTACCTTCCCTTCATGCCACTATTAGCCCCTCTCTAGTCCTTTAATAGCACCATTAACGCCCCCTTTGTTCCATGTTCATGACATCTTTGTCGCTCTCCTTGGCTCTAACCTATCACTGACTGACATTCCATTCTGCCTCACACAATTTATTATTATAGAATTATAGAAACCCTACAGTGCAGAAGGAGGCCATTCGGCCCTTCGAGTCTGCACCGACCACAATCCCACCCAGGCCCTACCCCACATATTTACCCGCTAATCCCTCTAACCTAAGCATCAGGACTCGAAGGGGCAATTTTTTTTTTTTAACCTGGCCAATCAACCTAACCCGCACCAATTTATTACATTTCTTTCCCTTTTCAGTTCTGGAGGTCATATGAACCTGAAATGTTAACTCTTTATCTCTCTGCAGATGCTGCCAGATCTACTGAGTTTATCCAGCGTTTTCTAATTTTATATTGAGAGGAACTGTTGCTGACAGTTAAACTTTCTGTTATAGCAGGAGCTGTAACTGAATGAGAAAAAGTGTTAAAGGTGTATGCTATGTACATCTCACCTGCAGAAAGTCTGTAACAATTAGATCACTGGGCATTTTATCCTGAGATCAGTAAATCGAAGGACTGTAAATCTGAGTTTGGGAACTCGATCCTTTAATCCCAAGGATTGTTTTTTTTTATTTGTTCACAAGATAAGGGTGTTGCTGGCTAGATCAGCATTAATGTCCACCTTTAATTGTCCTCAAGATGATGGTGTTTTGCTGCCTTCTTGAACTGCCACTGTCCATTTGATGTAGGTACATCCTCATCACTGTCAGGGAGGGAGTTCCAAAATTTTGACCCACAAACAGTGATGTAATCCCTAGTCAGGATGGTGTGTGGCTTGGAGAGGAGCTTGCCGATGGAGGTGTTCCCAGGCATCTACTGCCCTTGACCTTCTAGATGGTTGCAAGTTTGAATGGTGCTGTCAAAGGAGCCTTGGTGAATTTCTGCAATATTTCTCACAGATGTATATGGAGGTGGCACAGTAGTTAGCACTGCTGCCTCAGTGCAAGGGACCTGGGTTTGATTCTGGCTTTGGTGCCTGTCTGTGTGTAGTTGGCATGTTGTCCCCATGTCTGCATGGGCTTTCTCCCACAGTCCAGAGATTTGTAGGTTAGGTGGATTAGGCATGGTAAATGCACAGGGTTGCAGGAATAGGGAGGGCCTACCTAAGATGCTCTTTTGGAGAGACGGTGCAGTCTCAATGGGCCTAATGGCGGCCTCCTGCACTGTAGGGTTCTATGGCAGACAGCTGCTACTTTGTCTGGTGGAGGAGGTGAAAGTTGAAGGTGATGGATGGGGAACTAATCAAGTGGGTTGCTTTGTCCTGGATAGCATCGAGCTTCTTGTGGTAGCCATCTCCACTCCATAAAATTTCTCCTGAATTCTCTTTGATTAGTGATTATTTTAAAATTAAAGTCCCTAATTTTGTACTCCCATTGATGTGGAAACATCTTCAAATCACAGAATCTCTACAGTGCCATTTGGCCCATCGAGCCTATACTGACAGCGATCCCACCCAGGCCCTATCCCTGTAACCCCATGTATTTAACCTGCTAATTCCCCTGACACTAATGGACAATTTATCATGCCAATCCACCTAGCTCGCACATCTTTGGACATCTTCTCAACATCTAGCCTATCAAAGCTCTTCATATCCTTGTAAGACCTCTATGGGGTCACCCCTCGGTCATCTCTTTTCTACAGGAAAAAGGTTCAGCCTATTCAGTCTCTCCTGTTACCCCATGTCAATCTCATTATCCATGTCATTTCCTGTCTCTCATCACAGTTATAAGTGTGACACTGATTGCTTAGATACCCTGTCTGTTGTGCTCACCTGTTTGTGTCCACATTTCAAAAATTCATGGACAAGGACAACTGAGGATCCCAGTCATGGAGCAAAAACATAACATGGATACAGAGAAACAAAATTTCAAGGACAAAAGCCTGACCAAAGAGGATCTGCTGAGGCAGTGCTGGCTGAAGCATCTCCAGAATAACCGCCACAAACCCTCAGTAAGAGGGACAGAGCACAAAAAGGGGGTCATGCTACCGCACAGAGATCTCCAGAAGACGGCATCAGCAGAGCAGGAAAAGGAGGCCTCAGTGAAGGAAGGAGAAGCAGAAAAGTCGGAAGCTGGAAAGAAAGTTGCGACAGTAACCCTGAGCATCATGAGGCCCGTCACCCCTGAGGTGCGTGCCCTGCTTTACGATGGATTCTCTAAAGAGGAGAAAGGCAGATATCAATACCTAAAGGCCCGGACGAAGAAAGGCCCCAGCGAGAAATACAAGCATGCCCTCACCTCTTCCTGGGATTATGGCTGGAAATTAGGTGAGAGACAGTTACCAAGGGTCAGTATTTCTGGGAGCAGGATGAGGTCAGGGTTGCTGGGTGTGAAGTTTGGGTGTTGGGGAGGGGGTACAGTGGTCTTACTGGCAGGGAGTTGGGGGTCAATGTAACTGGCCAGGTGTCAGTAACATTAAGAGGGCCACTAAGCTCACTGTCCCAAGGAATTGGATTAGTATGTGGTTAGAAGTTTACCTTCTACATTCTTGTTGGGTATTGTGTCAAATGCTGTCCAACAGACCAGGGTTACATCTGGACTCAAATCCTTTCCAGACACTGATGCTCTCTTTCTCTGGGTGGCAAATCAGACCTTCAGGAGGAATGTTTTCAATTGTGATGCTTTACAATCACGCTGAGTTCAAGGTTTTTTTTCCATTTGAGTTCAATGTGATCAGACTGCTTTCAGTGTTCTTCAGTTCAATATATTGTTATAACACTTCAGCTAATGAGATTAGGCTTAGTCCATTGTAATCTCATATATTGGTACTGAATAGATATAGACTAAAGCTCCCTCTGCACTCTCTCATCATGCACTCCCAGGACAAGCATAGGTTAGATACAGGGTCAAATTCCCTCTGCACTGCCCCATTAAACACTTGGGCAAGTACAGCAAGAGTTAGATAGACTAAGTTTCCTCTAGTTTTTAACCTAACATGCCCTGACCTCAGAGCTTCAATATTACTGTGACAGTTACAATTCCCCAACAAATTGGTGTGCCATTGAGAAGCAGTGCACTTTTTCCAAATATATTGTATATTCTAGGCTTGGAACATGGAACATGCCCTGAGATAAGTGCTCACCCAAGTGTGCAATAACCCACATCAGGAAGGAGTGACTATCTGGTGGGGACGGCAAGGATGGTTCAACTAATTGCTATGCTTCACTCCTGACAGAGGATGATGCTGAGTACAAGAAGCCGCCTTTTGGGCGATCGGCAATGGTGGAAACTGCTTTCTACCGAAGAAATGGTATCTTCAGCAAACAAGCACCAAATGATGTCTTGGATTAATGGCGAGCTGGTCAAGGAATCAGAACGACTCATAGTGCAGTTTTGAAGACTGGATTTTGATCATAGCTCAGGCTAGGCTGCATTGTCGCTGCTCCGAGAGATGGTAGGCCTTGCTCAGGAACTGAGACCACCATTGTATCTTGAATAGCTTTTGAGGTAAACAAAGTCATTCTAATAAAACTTTAAGAAAAATGTGCACAGGTATGGTTTCTCCTCTGGAGCCAGTGTTGCATTTCTGAGTGTTGATATATGAGAGGGGGAGAGAAAGAAGAGGGGAGGAGATAGTTGAAGATTAGCCTAGCAATAATTAGTGTGTTCACGAATTAACAATTTATAAAGCCAGACCTTGGAGCTGAAACATGTTTCAGAATGTTCACCTGGTCGGGCTCCTATCTTTCACCCTACATAAACTTCCGTTCACCCAAAATTCAGTTCCCCATATCTTTAACTCACTCGGGATCACATTCACCGTCACCCTGTGCTTGCTGACTTTCACCTGCTCCCCAACCCACAACACCTCCATTTTTAAAACCTTCATTGTTTTCGAATCCTTCGCTGACATTCTAATCTCCCCCAGCCCTACAAGCTTTTGAGATCTCTGCACTCCTCAGTTCTGACCCCCTGCATATCCCTGATTTTAATTGCTCTGGCAAACTGTGCTCCAAAAACTTTACCTCTTTGATCAAGAATCCCTACTGTGCAGAAGGCGGCCCATCAAATCTGCATCTTACTCAGGCCCACCGCCTACCCTATCCCTGTAACCACACACATTTACCATGGCCAATTCACTTAACCTACACAGTCACCCAAGGTTGGAATTGAACCTGGGTCCCTGGCTCTGTGAGGCAGCAGTGTTAACCACTGGGCCACCAAATTTGCTCATTGTCCCTAATTTCTTTTATGGATCAATGTCAAAAAGTCAGTGTTTTTTATTGATATCACTCTTGGGAAGTTTTACAGTTGATGGCACGATATGAATGTAACTTGTTGGGACTCTGCAATTGCAGCTGTGATTATATGATGGTTGAACGTTTTGCCAAATAGAAAGATATTAGGAATTAGGCTACAGATTATCATATAAAACAATGTACATTTTTAAAAATGGAGAAAAGGGAAAAAGTCCTGCTTACTGAAGGAAAATGTCTTCTTTTCATTAGTACAATGAACAGAATACATGTGTTCAATTGTGCTCTGACGGCTGATGATACCTGACTTGTAAATTGCTTCATAAACTGTCTGTTGATAATACTCTGTAATTTTTTAATGAAATAAAAAATAAACTGACTGTAATGAGAACCACACAACTGACTTCATTACTACCCAAGTGAACATCACAAATGTTTAAAAAATTAACTTTGGTGAACCAGTCTTGGCCTGAACTTGTGAAATTTTGAAAATCTGGGTTGGTCAGCAAAAGACACAAGTGAAACGTCCAACTATTGTGAACTCGGTGCAAACGTGTCCCGGAACAGGAGATGGATTACTTCCACTGTCAGCAACTCACAGCAATGAATACATCATGAGGTACCGGATAAAGAACACGTGTGTGAGTAGTTTGTTAAGGGAATAGAGCAGCTACCAAGTTGAATGGTATTTTAATGTGACAGTGGCCATGAAACTACTGTACTAGCCATATAATCCTCAGCTTCTCCAGGTTCTGTGTCATAGAAAGAGAAGGTTGTTGTGAGGACCTGTTGGAGATTGATTATCTCCAACAATATCTGGGGCCAAAAATGAGAGGATCAAATGCAGCGCAGCTAAGAAAATGGATCCTTGGATCTTGAAGGGTGCTGGGCCAGGACCCTTGGATTAAATCAGTCTAGGCATCCATCAAAGATGAGGGCTCATGGCTCAAAGATGTCTTTTACAGTCCAATATAACTTTTATCAAGGCAAATCGGTGGCACTGCAATCACCTGGAGTGGACACTCGAGTCGGGTAAGAGTATTTTGCAGATGATCAAATGGGGCAAGCAGCATCTCTTGGTTATAACTGGCCATCACTCCAAATAGGGTTAAATAGCAAACATCAGAAATGGAAAACAGAACACTGCACAGGCAGTACTGAAAATGAGTTTAAGAGAAAAAGGATAAATTAAAGGAGAAAGCGAATGATTCCCTCCCTTTTCTACTTCTGAAGGCAAAAGGTTTCAGTGTATGATTTCTTTCAAAAGCCTGTTTGAATGTTTTGGTGCCATCAGCTGTGACTCTTCCATTTTCCCTTTGAGCAAGCATGTTATGTTTTTAAATGTGAAAGCTATCATTTTCTTCATTTATATTACACTTGGAAAGAACACAGACAAAAACAAAAAAGTGAAGTATTTTGCTATTTTCATAAGCACATTTTAATTGGATTTATTTAATCTTCTGTGCTGTGTTTAGCTCTTATAACATTCTTCTGAATTAAACTGCAGTTATTTACATTAATTTTTTTTATTTCTTCATAGGATGAGTGTCACTGTCAAGGCCAGCATTTACTGCCCATCTCTAATTGTCCTTGAGAAGATGGCGGTGAGCTGCCTTCTTGAACTGCTTCCTGAACTGTGGCGTAGTGGTATTGTCACTGAAATAGTAATGATCCGGAAACCCGGGTTCAAATTACACCGTGGCAGGTGGTGAAATTTGAATTCGTTAAAAGTCTAATAATGTCCAAAAAACCATTGCCAATTTCTACTGATGTCTGTTAGGCAGGAAATCTGCCATTTCTACCTGGTCTGGCATTCCAAATCCAAATGTGACTCCAGACCCACAGCAATTGACTCTTAAGCCACTCAGTCCGATGGGCAATAAATGCTGGCCTAGCCAGTCATGTGCACGTTCCATGTAAGAATGAAAAAACAAAAGTTCTTATAGGAAGTTTCAGGTTTTTGACCCTGAGAGAATGAGAGTGATATATTTTAAGTTGATGATGGTGGTGAGTGATTTAGAGGGAAATTTGCAGGTGGTGGTGTTCCAATGTGTCTACCGCCCTTGCCTTCTAAGTCGTATATGCTGTGTGTTTGGACGGAGGAGGCTTGGTGTGGATTTTGCCACTGTGTGTTGGTGGTGGAGGGAGTGAATGTGAAAGGGGTGCCAATCAAGCGGGCTGCTTTTTCCTGGATGGTGTGGAGCTTCATGTGGGGAGTATTCCATCATACTCCTTACTAGTGCTTTGTAGCTGATGAACAGGAATTGGGGAATCAGGAGGAGAGTTACCACTGCAGAATCCCCAGCCTCTGCCCTGCTCTTACAGCTGCACTATTTAGATGGCTGGTCCAGTTTGGGCCAGACCTATCATTCTCCATAGCTATCTTATAACTAATGGAATTATGGTCACTGGTCCCAAAGAGATCCCTCACTAACACTTCTGTCACTTGCCCTTCCTTATTTCCCAAGGAGGTCAAGTTTTGCCTTCTCTCGAGTTGGGAATGAGAAATTCCTCCTGAATACACTCAACACATTTCTCTCCATCCAAACCCCTAATACTATGGCTGTCCCAGTTAATGTTGGGAAAGTTAAAGTCCCCTACTATTACCACTCTAATTTTCTTGGAGCTATCTGTAATCTCCTTACACATTTGTTCCTCAACTTCCTGCTGACTATTTGGGGGCCAGTAATACAATCCTATTAAAGTGATCTCTCCTTTCTTATTTCTCAGTTCTACTCATGAAGACTCAGTGGGCGAACCCTTGGATACATATAGATAAGGTAGATAGTCAATATCTTTTCCCAAAGGTAGGGAAACCTAAAACTACGAGAGGGCATAGGTTTAAGGTGAGAGGGGAGAGATACAAAAGGGTCCAGATGGGCAATGTTTTTCACTCAGAGGATGGTGAGTGTCTGGAAAGAGGCAGTAGTAGAGGCAGGTACAATTTTGTCTTTTAAAAAGCATTTAGACAGTTACATAGGTATGGAGAGATATGGGCCAAATGTGGGCAATTGGGACTAGCTTTGTGGTAAAAACTGAGCAGCATGGACAAGTTGGGCCGAAGAGCCTGTTTCCATGCTGTAAACCTCTGTGACTCTATAACATTTGATCAAAGAAATTTAATTAAAATTGGACCAACATTTGATCTATGTTTCAAAGATATTATGATAATCTATGGACAGTAAAGTTCCTCCATGGCCCTGTTGCATAGAGAATGATGGGTATAGACACTAATTTTCCTTCTTTATGGTGTGCATGGCCATTTTATTGCACTGTGCCGGTCTGAGGATGCAGAGCTCGGGGTCGGCACTGCTGGGGCTTAGGGGGGGCGGCTGGAGGGGGGGAGCCCATGCCTGTCTGGGGTGCAGAGTTTTGGGGGGGGGCAGTGCTGGCCTGGGATTGGTGTTGAGTGTATTCCCCCGGCTGCTAAGGCGAACCCCCCCCAAGTGCGCACACCAACCCCAGTGCTGTCACTGTGGCACCCTTCCATCTGTCAGTGATACAGGCTTTCTGGCCTACTGCTGATATTCCATCCCAGTAACTCCACTAACAGTGACAAGCAGCAGGTCTCTCAGTAAATGTTAAGCAAATTCATTTGTTATAGTCAAACTGTGTTGTTAAACAAAGTTTGTTTTGATAAAAGCTTCCCAGTTTGTCAGTAGGATCATGCCTGGAATGAAACACCATATCCTCACACTAATGCCAAAATAGCAAATAGTTGGAGTCTAGTCTAACTTCATAATATACTTTGGGGTTTCTGATCTTGTACCCTAACAAAATACCGCATATTAACATGACACACACTGTGAGTTTTCCTTCTATCTGGCATTCTTATCAAATACTTCACCTCACTCAATTTGCTTTTGGTTTGATAAGCGCCACTAAACCTTGCTTTTAATGGTTCATCTACCACTGGTAATAATACTAATATTTTATCCCCATTAGGAAAGCTACAAATTTTTGATTTCTTATCTGCATTTTTAATCACATACTGTGCCATCTTTAAATACTGTCAAGCTAGCTCATCAGTCCTGGTTAATCATTCCCTAAAGTTTGACACATGGGCCGGAATTTTACCATCCCGTCCACCACAGGAATCGGAGCGGGTGAGGGGCGAACCATGGAAAGGTCCGTTGATCTCGGACGGGATTTTACTTTATTGGGACAAATGAGGCAATAAAATCGCACCCATTGTCCAACAACATAGTCTCAGAACGTTGACTCACCAATTTCTTCATGATCAAAATCAATTCAAATGGACTGAATTTAGTTGATTCATTAGGTGCACCCCTAATTGCAGAAAATACAAATGGGATTCCTTTATCCCAATCGTCTGGAATATCTTGACTATAGGCCCTCAACATGGCCTTTAAAGTTCAAGGAAATTGAAAATGGATAAGGCTCTTGAGGAATACAAAGATAGCAGGAAAGAGCTTAAATAGGGACGTAAGAGGGCAAAAAGGGACCATGAAATGTCCTTGGCAAGCAGGATTAAGGAAAATCTCAAGGCGTTTTATGTGTATATAGGGAGGAAGACGGTAGCTAAGGAAAGGACAGTGGAGGGAATTTGTGTGTGGAGCCAGATGAGGTGGGTGAGATCCTTAACAAGTACTTTGCATCAGTATTCAGAAAGGAGAAGGATGTGGTGGATGGCGAGTGTAGAAAGGAGGATGTTGACATTCTAGGACATGTTGAGATAAAAAAGGAGGTATTGGAGGTTTTGAAAAACATTAAGGTGGACAAATCCCCAGGGCCAGATAGGATTTATCCCAGAATACTGAGAGCCTTGACCAAAATTTTTGTTTTCTCTTTAGCCATGGGCGAGGTATCAAAGGATTGGAGAGTAGCCAACATTGTTCCTCTGTTTAAGACGGGCAGAAGAGACAATCCGGGAAATTACAGGCCTGTGAGCCTTATATCAGTGCTGGGGGAAAATATTGGAGAAGATTCTTAAAGACAGGATGTGCTCACATCTGGAAGACAATAGGCTTATTAGTGATTGGCAGCATGGTTTGTGAAGGGGAGGTCGTGTCTCACAAACTTGATTGAGTTCTTTGAGGAAGTGACAAAAAGAATTGACTAGGACAGGGCAGTGGATGTTGTATACGTGGCCTTTAGTAAAGCCTTTGGCACAGATACAGAAGGTGAAGTCATATGGGATCCGAGGTGAGCTGGTAAGATTGGTACAAAACTGGCTTGGGTATAGAAAGCAGACAGTAGCAGTGGAAGGATACTTTTTTAACTGGAGGTCTGTGACGAGTGGCATTGCACAAGGATCAGTGCCGGGGCCTGTGTTGTTTGTAATATATATAAGTGATTTGGAGGAAAATGTAGGTGGTCTGATTAGTAAATTTGCAGATGATACAAAAATTGGGGGAGTAGCAGATAGTGAGGAGGATTATTAGAGGATACAGCAGGATATAAATCGGCTGGAGACCTGGGCCGAAAGATGGCAGATGGAACTTAACCCGGACAAATGTGAGGTGATGTGATTTGGAAGGTCTACTGCAGAAGGAAAGTATACTGTAAATGGTAGACCCCTTAGAAATATTAGCATGCAGAGAGATCTAGGTGCGCAGATCCACAGTTCCCTGAAGGTGGCAACTCAGGTAGACAAGATGGTCAAGAAGTTGTATGGCATGTTGGCCTTCATTGGCCGGGGCGTTGAGTATAGGAACTGGAAACTCATGTTGCAGCTGTATAAGACTTTGATTAGGCTGCATTTGGAGTATTGTGTATAATTCTGGTCGCCACGCTACCAGAGGTTTACAAGATTATGACAGGGTTGGATAGAATGGATAGTCAGAGTCTTTTTCTCAGGGTCGAAAGGTCAATTACGCGGGGGCACAGGTTGAAAGCGAGAGGGGAAAGTTTAAAAGAGATGTAAGGCGCAAGTTTTTCACAGAGGGTGTGGAGAATGCCTGGAACGTGCTGCGGAGGTGGTGGTGGAAGCAGATTCTACAGCAATGTTCAAGAGGCATCTGGATAGATACATGAATAGGCAGGAAATAGAGGGACATGGACCACTTAGAAGCAACAATGTATTAGATTAGAGAGGCATCTGTGTCAGCGCAGACTTGGTGGGCCGAAGGGCCTGTTCCTGTGCTGTAATGTTCTTTGTTCTTTGATGCCACCATTCCAACGCTCCCTGCGATTCTAGATGGTACACAGTTGATTTAAATTGCTTTACTCCTAAGGTATCCATAACTTCCCTGAATAACTTTGATATAAAATTTGATCTTTAGCCGGGAATCAAACCCAGGTCCCTGGCGCTATGAGGCAGCAGTGCTAACCACTGTGCCACCATGGCCCTCACAAGAAACATGATATAAATACATTTCTTAAAGGCATTGTATCCTCACAAACTTGCGTAGCACTAGATACGGAATGCTGGGTCTATAGGTACAATGGCAACATAACCCATCCACCTGCAGTTCGCAATTGATGAGGAATCATCTAATTGTAAGATGAGTCTCAGACTCTGGGGAGAGGAGTGGACATTTGTAGCCCATAAAGGTCAGGGGCAAGGTAGTGTGTTACCATCACAGTTGATTGGACTTATTCTGCATGGTTCCAATTGAAAACTCTCCAGGGATGCCAGTATGCCATCACAATGTGACCCCGTCTCTATGTGAAATTGCCTTTGGAGAATAACGTGATTCAAACTCACTCACATATTGGACATTATAAATATGTCTATCCCTGTCAGAAATCTAATCCCACAGGATGAGAAGCCCTTAAAAACACACTGTGCACATGCAACAATGGCAATCAAGGAACTGGGAAATTAGGAATAATGAGAGCTGGTTGCTAGTATAGAATTATACCCATGGGTTCAATGGTTTCAGATGGGAACGATGATAGCACAAGTGATAGTACGATGTATGAGCACAGACTGTACAGGGTGGATTGGAGCAGTGACAGCTCCTCCAACAAGGGAACCTCCACTGATTTATTGCAGCTCCCTCAAACTGTCAGCTCCCTCTCATTGAGTAAATCCTTCCCCTGCACTCTGTGGTCCTGATTGTAATCTCTACTAATGTTAATCCAGCTCCCTCACATTGTCACTTAATAACCTCTGGGTGAGGATGTTTATCCAATAAATTCTGTGACCCTCCTTCAATCACAGTACACGCGTTTGTTCCTAGTCGTGTATTTAATGTTGGGTGAGTTAGTTACTGGTATTGGTTACATTCTAGGATGATTTCCTGCGATTTAAGGAAATTGTCCTCCTTCATGGTGGAGGTTAGTCAGTGGGCGTAGTTGGAGCTGACCGGATTCTGACTGGATCAGACTGCTGTATCTTGGCCACATGGACCATCTCTCGGTCAGACTCTTGTACTGAACTTTCCACCTCAGTGACCTGTAATCAAGGAAAACAAGAACACCTCTGCAGTTTCAGCAGGGAAGATATTTGTAACAAATGCATCAGAAGTGAGCAGGCCCTGTATTATCAATATGTTCGCTGTAACATATTGGGGTTCGTCCCTCAACAGGAAAAGGAGCTCAGTCACACCCTCATTACTGGGGACTCATAGGTGCACAAGGCAGCTGGCAGAACCATTCTGATGCCTGTGAAGGGATGCAACAAAGATCTGCTACGTTTATTCCGGGCCAGGAGGGCAGTTGTATGAAGTGAGATTGCGCAGAATGGGCAGTTTAGAAGGATGAAAGATAATCTCATTGAAATGTATAAAACTCTTAATGGGTTTGACGAGGGTAGGTGCTGATAGACTGTTTTTACTGACAGGAGAGGCTGGAATCTGAGGAAAAGGGATTGACTATTGAAGACTGAGATATGAGGAGAAATGTTTCTAATGACAAAGTTGTGAATTTTTGCAATTCTCTACTCCAGAAAGCTATGCCTGTACAGGCTCTCAGCCTTTGAGTATTGGCACCTGCACAGTGGCACAGTGGTCGGCACTGTTGCCTCACAGTGCCAGGGACCCGGGTTCGATTCACGGCTTAGGTCACTGTCTGTGTGGAGTTTGCATATTCTCGCCGTGTATGGGTTTCCTCCGGGTGCTCTGGTTTCCTTCCACAGTCCAAAGATGTGCGGGTTAGGTGGACTGGTCATGCCAAATTGCCCCTTAGTGTCAGGAGGACTAGCTAGGGTAAATGCATGGGGTTATGGGGTTAGGACCTGGATGGGATTGTGGTCGGTGCAGACTCGATGGGCCGAATGGCCTCCTTCTGCACTGTAGGATTCTATGTTCTAAGATACAGATCAATAGGCTTTTGAGGAAAAGGAATAGAATGGGAAAATGTATTTGAGATATAATATCAGCCTTGATCTTGTTGAATGGCAGAGTAGGCTCAAAAGGCTGAATGACCGACTCCAATTTCCCATGATCTTACATTTAGAATATAAGGATTGATCCCAGCCTGTACTTTTAAGATGTCTGCAGTCACAGATCTGGGATTGTCTATTGTTTGGATGCCACAGGTTAGTTAGTCCTGTCCTTTGGCCATTGATCAAAGCTGGATCCTGCCTGGAAAAGACCATTCAATACATAATACAGGGGGATTACGTTACCGTGGCAACAATCTCCAGTGGTCTGTTGGAATATTCACTCTGATTCTCTTCGTCAGTTAGGTCTTTGGACTCTGTGGGGTCGACCAGCTCCTTGAAACTGGCAGTGTTCCTGTGGGGAAGGGTAGGGGGGAAGAGTTACTGAGTTACTGACCCCAAGAACAGATTTCACCCTCACTAGCTCTTCAAGGCTCAGCTTCTCCTCGAAACATCCCCAAGCCCATTCCCTACTGCATCCTCAACTCTCACCTAATGTCCAATCTACCTCTCAACATGTTTATCTTCACCACCACCAACATTCTTCCCTGCAAATTAATCTCGCCCCCACCTCCGTTCCATCCCTTCTTTGATTGGAGGGTTTCCTACCTCTCGCCTTTTGATCTCAGAGCAAAAGTCCGTTCTTGTCGAAGATGCTCCAATGTTTCCTTCACTCTGGCCCTCCAGTGTGTGGATTCCTAATATGGGGAATACATGGAGACAGTCAGACAGCCTATCCATTCCATCCTTGCTGGAATTTCCAACACTGTGCACTCCCACTGGAAGAACAACAGGTGATTCCAGAGGGTATGAGGAGACTTGCTAGAGTGGAGAATGAGAGGACCCTGATGAGTGACCTTCTCCGATGAGTGCAGTCAGCAGCTGAGGGATGGTAAAGGACTGATTTATCACTGTGAATGGTGGGCCACAATGTACGTCTCCATAACATTCCAATTGCTGATGGTCCTGTTTAGTTTTGATCTTTTGTCTGGATTTTTCACATTTATATTCCTTATACAGTGGCAGGGGCGGCACAGTGGTTAGCACTGCAGCCTCACAGCGCCAGGGACCCTGGTTCAATTCTGGCCTCGGGTGACTGACTATGTGGAGTTTGCACGTTCTCCCCGTGTCTGTGTAGGTTTCCTCCGGGTGCTCCCGTTTCCTCCCACAGTCCAAAGATTTGTGGGTTAGGTTGATTGGCCAGGCTCAATTGCCCCTTCGTGTCAGGGGGACTAATAGGGTAAATATGTGGGGTTACGGGGCTAGGGCCTGAGTATGAATGTTGTTGGTGCAGGCTCGATGGACCGAAAGGCCTTCTTCTGCACGGTAAGGATTTTATGATTGTATACAGTTTCCCCTTGTCCAACACTGCTAATCGTTCAATCCAGATAACATCTGCCCATGCTATAAAACGACAAGACAAAAGGAATGGTGAAAGGATCTCATTCCTCTGTTCCCTAACTATCCAACTGAAGCCCATTACTCCAATCCCCTAAATCTCTCATTGAAACCCATTCCTCTAATCCTCTGACTCGCACAAAGATCATCCCTCTAGTTCTCTAATTATCTCTTTGAAGTCCATCCCTGCAATCTCCTACCTCTCTCATTGAAGCACATTCCTTTAGTCCCCTAACCTTTCTCATCAATCCACCTATTTAGTCTCTTCAATTTCCTATTGAGAGGACTGCACCATCACCTCTGTGAACAAAGCCCTTGCCATCCTTTAACTTATTGTGGGTGATTTCACCAACATCATGACTTTGATGGAAACCAGGCTGAGGGTGACGACACCTTCCCTGTTAATGAAACCCCTATTTTCCCTGACCAAACCACTCTTTTTGCACTGTCACTCTAAGCATTCCACTTTGTCCTAATCCTCTGATGTTTCCTTCAAAACCTTTGTTCTCTGCGCCCACCCAAACATCACAAGTTTCTCATTCCTTGCTTTTTAACAGAGGGGCTACCCTGAGACAAGGCATGCTTGCTCTCTGCCTTATGATACCTCACCTGGTGCAGGTGGCTGGTGTGAAGGTCCTGGCTGTGGGTCTGGAGAAATGGATGGTCACCAGTGAATGTTTTGTTCCGAGCAATGGACAAACACTCCCGCACCTGGACATGGGGAAGAAGAGAGACCTTGGGCAAAGATGGATTCTGCACAGTATTTATACATTCAAACATCGCAGGACAACAAACAACATGGGCAGCAAATGCTGAAACATGGCAATGGTCAGATCTTGAGCTCTGAATCTAGTTCTGGTCACTGAAACATGAAGGAAACATTCAAGAGCTGGAGGAACAGCCTTGGGGCTCTGCTCAATGTCAGGGGTTGAAGTTCAGACTGAATAGAGACAGGGTTACACATTGACCTCCAGTATTAAAGGTTGGAATTCAGATTGACTGCTGCTGAATGGGCTCTGGGTTACACACTTAATGATTTTTATGAATGAGGCTGATAAAGGCTTGGCGTGGTCCAGTTAGAATTGGTGATGAACTGGTTGTGTGCCAGAATATTCTGGTCTGCGACTTGCAGGGTTGACACAGAGGAAGTCAGGTAGGGAGTTGGGGTGGAGGGGAAGAGGGGTGGGGGTTATTAAATAAGTGATCAGAGATGACCTTATCTGTCACTGAGATGATGGGAGTAACAAGGACAAAAGAGATGGCAAGTTCAAGGTTGTGCCCACCAATATGGTAGGGGAGTTTATGTTGGGGGAGAGGTTGATGCTGGATCAGACAGCAGTGAACTCAATGAAGGGAGAAAGGTGAGTTGAGATGAGAGTTTGAAAAGGCAGAGGATGAGACATCACTTAGGTCAGATGTTGAAAGAAAACAATGAAGATGAAAGCAAGGAATGAGAAACTTGTGGAATTTGGGTGGGATGCGGAGAACAAAGGTTTTAAAAGAAACATCAGAGGAGTAGCACAAAGTGGAATGCTTAGAGTGACAGTGCAAAAAGAGTGGTTTGGTCAGGGCAAATAGGGGTTTCGTTAACAGGGAAGGTGTCGTCACCCTCAGCCTGGTTTCCATCAAAGTCACAATGTTGATGAAATCATCCACAATAAGTTAAAGGATGGCAAGGGCTTTGTTAACAAGTGAACGGACATTGTGGAGAGAAGTGGGGAGAGGGCTGATGATCTGCTGGCAGAGGCCATGGTTTAGCATTGGGAGCGGTGAGTGGAACAGGACTGGATAGGAAAGAGTAGATCCCAGCAAGCACGGCTGGCAGGTAGGTTGAGACTGTAGAATGAGGTAGTGGGGTTGTGGCTCTTGATGAGGATTCAACAAAAGCCTCAATGGGCCCTTTGCAGGTGCCATGGGAGGAACAGAAACGAGCTGTAGGATTATCCAAGGGGAAGTCAAGTCTGGGAGGATCTCGATACATTAAATTCAAAAGCCTTGAATTTTAGCCTCTCAATTATTTCACACAACAGTTAGCGCCTCACCATGAAGATTTCCCACAAACTGCCTCATTTCACAGCTGGATATATCAGAAATAGTGCAACATAATGAAAAATATGTCACCCTCAACTTCAGGGATCTAGGCCCTGATCGTGACACAGGCACCCAGGTGTGTCCCAGTTCAATTGCCCCTTCTGATGACATCAGGAACTCCTGACGTGGGAGGAGCTCCAGCTGCAGGAGGTCTCTCAGGGGCCCCAGAGTAGATATTGGACATAGAGTCATAGAGTTTACAGCATGGAAACAGGCCCTTTAGCCCAATTTGTCGATGCCGCCCAGGAGTTTGTGGCCATTTGGGCTGATTTCCGAAGCAAATGGGTAAGGCAGTCCAGCCACATGTCCCTGGTGTCTGGTTTATTTGTGAGGTTGGTGTCTAGGTCAAGCGCCACTCACCCGCAGTGTCTGCCTCTCTCTATCTCTCTGTCGCTTCTCTTCAGCTTTTCTCTGAGCTTGTGTCAGGCTCCTCATCACACTCTCCTTCTCTTCTTCCGATATGAGTATCATATTCACCTCACGCTGAGGGCCAGTAATATGAGGCTGTAGGTGAGAGATAACATCACCCCATAAATCATTGTCACAAATGACCTGAGGAACATTAATCACCTCATTCAATTTATACAAGAGTGTGAGCCCAGAGTATCCAACCTACCCTCCATAACAGCCTCATATTACAGGCAGTTCCTGACTCTTCTACTGGCTCTGGCTCGAATGATCTTTTTGTGAGTCTACATTCTCAATGAGAACTGAAGTTTATATCCTGCTCACAACTGATATCCATAATTTGTCTCGGTTTAATATGTCTATTCTGAGAGGTTTGCTGTCTGACAACTCATGGCCAGAATCTAAATTTTGTGGAAAGAGAAAGTCTGCAAAGTTTTGCACTGAATGGTGGAAGAAGTTCAATAAATGTAAAGATGACTGATGACCTGTATTGTGCATAGGTATTTTATATTTATACTTCATTTATATTTAAATTATGTAGCTAAAACAGTGTAACCTTAGCAGCACCTGCAGCTGGTCAACCACACCCACATGATAACACTGAGTGAGCTAGTAGACGCTGTATTATGAAACAGGATTAATAATCAGCAAGAGGAATCCGGATTAATGAAGAGCCAGCGCTTTGAGAGATAACGGTACAGTGTTAAAAACAAATCAGTGATGTTAAACCTGCAGACATTCAGTCATTCACGGCAGCCTCACCAAAACTGCACCGCATGCAGGATTCAGAGAAAGCAAACATCACATGGCAAAGGAATTTCACACTAGGATGAGGAGTTACATCAGCCAGTCCAAGATCATGCTGATGTTAACATTTCACGCAAAACATTCTTTTGTTTTGATTTGATTTATTGTCATATGTATCATTATACAGTGAAAAGTATTGTTTCTTGCACACTATACAAAGCACACCATTCATAGAGAAGGCAAGGAGAGAGTGAAGAATGTAGTGTTACAGTCATAGCAAGGGTGTTGAGAAAGATAAACTTAATGCGAGATAGGTCCATTCAAAAGTCTGATGGCAGCAGGGAAGAAGCTGTTCTTCAGTCGGTTGGTACGTGTCCTCAGATTTTTGTATCTTTTTCCCAATGGAAGAAGGTAGAAGAGAGTAAGCCAAGGGTGCGTGGGGTCCTTAATTATGCAGGCTGCTTTTCCAAGGCAGCGGGAAGAATAGACAGCATCAATGGGTGGGAGGCTGGTTTGAATGATGGATCGGGCTTCGTTCATGACCCTTTGCAGTTTCTTGCAGTCCTGGACAGAGTAGGAGCTATACCAAGCTGTGATACAACCAGAAAGAATGCTTTCTATGGTGCATCTGTAAAGGTTGGTGAGAGTCATATTGGACATACCAAATTTCTTTAGTCTTCTGAGAAAGTAGAGACATTAGTGGGCTTTCTTAACTTTAGTGTCGGCATGGGGGAACCAGAACAGGTTTTTGGTGACCTGAACACCTAAAAACTTGAAGCTCTCGACCATTTCTATTCTGTCCCCATTGATGTAGACAGGGGCATGTCCTCCACTACGCTTCCTGAAGTCGATGACTATCTTCTTCGTTTTGTTAACATTGAGGGAGAGATTATTGTTGCTGCACCAGTTCACCAGATTCTCTATCTCATTCCTGTACTCCGTCTCGTCATTGTTTGAGATCTGACTCATTACAGTGTTGTCATCAGCAAACTTGAAAATCGAGTTGGAGGGGAATTTGGCCACACACTCATAGGTGTATAAGGAGTATAGTAAGGGACTGAGGGCACGGCCTTGTCGGGCACCGGTGTTGAGGATGATC
Organism: Mustelus asterias; assembly: GCF_964213995.1. Classification (NCBI taxonomy): domain Eukaryota; kingdom Metazoa; phylum Chordata; class Chondrichthyes; order Carcharhiniformes; family Triakidae; genus Mustelus; species Mustelus asterias. The sequence continues at coordinate 61,816,303 of NC_135819.1, forward strand.
GTGGAGGAGGTATTGTTGCCTATCCTTACTGATTGCGATCTGTGGGTTAGGAAATTCAGGATCCAGTCCCAGAGGGAGGAGCCAAGCCCCAGGCCACAGAGTTTGGAGATGAGTTTCGTAGGAATAATGGTGTTGAAGACTGAGCTGTAGTCGATAAATAGGAGCCCGACATAGGGTGTCTTTGTTATCTAGGTGTTTCAGGGTTGAATGCAGGGCCAGGGAGATGGATTCATCATGGAGCTGGGAAGGTGTCATCCAACCAACTGTTGGCAATGACCAACACATTTGGAATTGGAAGGCCGTGTGCTCACCTTCTGGAAGTGAATGGAAATGGCAGTTCACCATACCACCACCAGAATCGATAGAAAGGGATTTGTACAGATGTTTTTTTTTGTTTTATACTTTTCCAATTCAATCAAATCAAATCCAATTCAGAGTCTCAACAAGTTGAGACATTTCAGATCCAGGCTGACAAGACAGGACGGGAGACCAAAACCACCCTGTCCTGGGCCTGATCTACATGAGTCAAGCTGATTGGAGAAGGGGGAGGATCCTCCTCCAAGACTTGAGCTCATTTGCATCTTAGCCAAAAGGCCGAGATGCCGCTTTAAAAAATTGCTTCATATGAAACATATGAAGCCTCAGCGTAACCTAATGACCTCAACCAAGTGCAGCATCCTCTCCATGCTACACTTGATCTTAGCCAAAAGGCCGAGACTGATAAGAACAGATACTACACTTGATCTTAGCCAAAAGGCCGAGAAGCGATAGATGTTTTTTTTAATACTTTTCCAGTTCAATCAAATCAAATCCAATTCAGAGTCTCAACAAGTTGAGACATTTCAGATCCAGGCTGACAAGACAGGATGGGAGACCAAAACCACCCTGTCCTGGGCCTGATCTACATGAGTCAAGCTGATTGGAGAAGGGGGAGGATCCTCCTCCAAGACTTGAGCTCATTTGCATCTTAGCCAAAAGGCCGGGATGCCGCTTTTAAAAATTGCTTCATATGAAACATATGAAGCCTCAGCGTAACCTAATGACCTCAACCAAGTGCAGATCCGATACTACACTTGATCTTAGCCAAAAGGCCGAGAAGCGATAGATGTTTTTTTTAATTTCAAAAATATACTTTATTCACACAAAAAAAACTCTCCAATAAAACATTGCCAGATTACAGATCCAAAAGTCATAAACAGTGTAAAAAAGAATCATTTTTACAGTCCAATACCATGCTCATTTACGAAAACATTACATTCCGTTACATTTCATTTCTTAAAACTATATACATGTGTCAGAGTTTTCTGTGTGCCGTTATTTTTCAGGTTGGCACACAGTTACTCTGTTCAATGAGGGAGGTCTTGTTGCTCAGTGGATTGCACTGTTGCCTCTAAACCCAAAGCTGCAGATTCATGTTCCACTCATGGTTTTGCTGGCCCTGGAACTAGAGTTCCTGACATGATTTGATAGGTTGACAATCAGCCTGCTAATCTTTCCAACACTTCTCTACTATTCATCAAAGGGAAAAAAAAGTGTATGTGAAATACAAAACAAAAACTCCTGAGAATAAATCATAGAAATCATAGAAACCCTACAGTGCAGAAGGAGGCCATTCGGCCCATCGAGTCTGCACCGACCACAATCCCACCCAGGCCCTACCCCCACATATTTTACCCGCTAATCCCTCTAACCTACGCATCCCAGGACTCTAAGGGGCAATTTTTTTAACCTGGCCAATCAACCTAACCCGCACATCTTTGGACTGTGGGAGGAAACCGGAGCACCCGGAGGAAACCCACGCAAACACGAGGAGAATGTGCAAACTCCACACAGACAGTGACCCGAGCCGGGAATCGAACCCGGGACCCTGGAGCTGTGAAGCAGCAGTGCTAACCACTGTGCTACTGTGCAATGGAAAGGGATCTGGCGGATTTGGAAGCTACACTTGTGTAAAATAATAAACATATCAATGGGGCAGAGCATGGGGAATCGCAGTCCTGACAAATGGAAGTGTTGTGTGACTGATATCATTGCAAGTTATTAAATTACTAACAAGAACACTAATTGTTAAAATCTAACATTACAAGAAATTAATATCTAAACATGTAGTTTAGTAATACTTGACTTTACTATACTATAAAGAAGGGCATCCATTAAAATGGGAAACTTAGAAGTTGGGCACAATGTAGAAAACATGTCAAGGTAAAGGGTCTGGGAGTTTGCGTTATTTTAAAAAAGCTTATTTGTAGCAAATGGACAAGACCTTGAAGGCCGATGGTGAAAGACGGCATGTCTCTCTCTAATGAACTCGAGCATGTAAAAACATCGAGATACAAAGGACATTACTTACATAAATATGTAAAGTTAACATCAGTCACATAACCTGTTCCTGGTTGGTTACGGAAAGTGTTCTCACACTCAGGGCTAAAGGTGATTGGAGTGAAGGATGGGTTAATTGCATAACAGCCAGAATAAAGAATGCTCTGAGTTTGCCTTAGAGACATAGATAGGATGCAAAGCTGGGCTGAAAAATGGCAAGTGGAGTTTAACACTGATAAATGTGAGGTGATTCATTTTGGTAGGACTAATTTAAATGTGGATTACAGGGTCAAAGGTAGGGTTCTGAAGACTGTGGAGGAACAGAGAGATCTTGGGGTCCATATCCACAGATCTCTAAAGGTTGCCACTCAAGTGGATAGAGCTGTGAAGAAGGCCTATAGTGTGTTAGCTTTTATTAACAGGGGGTTGGAGTTTAAGAGCCGTGGGGTTATGCTGCAACTGTACAGGACCTTGGTGAGACCACATTTGGAATATTGTGTGCAGTTCTGGTCACCTCACTATAAGAAGGATGTGGAAGCGCTGGAAAGAGTGCAGAGGAGATTTACCAGGATGCTGCCTGGTTTGGAGGGTAGGTCTTATGAGGAAAGGTTGAGGGAGCTGGGGCTGTTCTCTCTGGAGCGGAGGAGGCTGAGGGGAGACTTAATAGAGGTTTATAAAATGATGAAGGGGATAGATAGAGTGAACGTTCAAAGACTATTTCCTCGGGTGGATGGAGGTATTACAAGGGGGCATAACTATAGGGTTCGTGGTGGGAGATATAGGAAGGATATCAGAGGTAGGTTCTTTATGCAGAGAGTGGTTGGGGTGTGGAATGGACTGCCTGCAGTGATAGTGGAGTCAGACACTTTAGGAACATTTAAGCGGTTATTGGATAGGCACATGGAGCACGCCAGGAAAGATAGGGAGTGGGATAGCTTGATCTTGGTTTCAGATAAAGCTCGGCACAACATCGTGGGCCGAAGGGCCTGTTCTGTGCTGTACTGTTCTATGTTCTATGCCTTCTTAGCAATGGAAAGAAAGACTATCCAGAACTAGGAACAAAAGAAGATAAAGGACAAAGGAAGAGACAGAGAGAGAAGCTCAGACCAAAAGACCAAAGCTGAGAGAAAAGCCATTTTGTGTGCTCAACTGTCCAGACCTTGATGTGGCCATATATTCTGGGTTAAAGTGTAAAGCACCATCCAAGTTTATTGTCATAATTTATCTGAGAACTTGATAAACATGTCCATTAAAATCAATTCACAACAAAGCTTTGCTGCCAAAACTGTTCCTCCCTTAAAATGTGTGCAAAACCCCCCAAAAGCTTACATCATAGAGTAACTGTAATGACTTCAATGAGGTCCATAAGGTTGGCTTCTGGAAGTATGTGCTCCCTAATTGAGGTCTATTTGGTTGGTGTGAAAAGACATCCCTAATTGAGGTCTTAATTGCCTGCCCAATCAGGGAGCTCATACTCCAAGGGGCCGACCTCATGGGCCTCATTGAAGTCATTACAGGAGCACTGATGTAACTTTGGTCTGAATGTTCACACCGGACTGGGTGATAAAGATGTTGCTCCTTACCAGCTGTCTAGGCTTCATGTCCTCTCCCAGACATTGCTCATCTGGTACCCACTCATGTTTCCCCTTTGCTTGACATTCTTCAGATATGCTGCTTGTCGACTCTTCATCCTGTGGAATATCCAGATCAGGTTCTTCCTGCTGTGATTGGCTCTTTGGGTGGCAAATGGAATTTGCTCCCTGTTCCTCTCCTTTCTGGGCCTCAGAATCTGGATCCTTTCAAGACACAAATTTAGAAGCTCAAGAATTTAGCACAGTCTTCAATCTCACTGTTTCTATGTCAAACATGAGGATACATCAGTCAACAGCTGGTGATGCCTCCCCATATCCTGGTATGAGTCTGTAGGAGATGAATTGATTAAGAACAATCTCCACTGCCTCTTCCACACAATACACACATAAGTATTGCAAGAACCAGAGATATGGTGAGGGCACAAGCCAGTCGGAACAACTTTGGGATGTTCTAATAAACAGGGAACACAAGAACATCCCAGTGGGCACAGGGTGTGAGCCAGGGACAATGTACAGGAGGAGCAGAAACCTACCATTCTCTGACATGTAGACCACTAGCCCAGATTGTGACCATATCTCTTGACCCCCCCTGACAACACTCCACTACCATCATTCTCCAACTTCCCACCGCGATCACTCCCACTCCCAGACTCTCCTCCCCGCCTCCGAATGTCCTGACTCAATCCTCCCCTCCCCTACACGGGAGGTACTGACTCTCTTCTGCCCTGAAGGTGCTGACACTTTCTTTCCAACACTTTGAGCTGCACAGCACCAGAGGAAAGTGAATTGATCTCTGTATCCCCATATGTAGCCACTCACCCTAACAGTTGTTTGCATTGTCTTTGGTTCATTGGTTTTGTCACTCTGAGCTGCCCAATCAGGGAGCTGCAATCCAGATGGACCACTGTTTCTTTCTTCCATGACTTGAATTATTTTAAGTGAGTCGGGCGGAGCTGGTTCCTGTTCAGTCTCCAATATTTGGGCCTTATTCATCTCTTTCAGCTCCTGGGAAGTTGCCACCATTTCCTGGTCCTGTAGGATTGACAGGGAATAAATACCTCATAGAAGTGATGAACGCCGAGAGAGAACCTATGAGGAGCAGGAAGCCAGTCCTTCTAGTGTGTAGGAACAGGAAGTCCAGTCTGTATATCTCATGCTGTATGCATGTGGGGAGGGGGTAGGGGGAGGGAGGTCTGGCTTGTGCATTAAGGCAGCAACTCAGGCCTCTGGGTGAAGGCAGAGGTTAGGTTTACAAGGGAGGGCAGGAATGTATGGGATGGCAGGAGGTTGGGGCCTCCCATGTAAGGGAGCTGGAAAAGGCCTCCCTGTGTGAGTGGCCAGGAGTCCTGGGCCTCTTTGTGTGAGGGAGGAGCAGGCCAGCCCAGTTTGAGGGGACATGGGGCCAGGTGTCACACTAAGGGAGGATGAGGCGGTGCTGGGATTGTGCGAGGGAACAGGTGCATTGGGACTGATTCTGACCCTAAACCCTTGAACCACTCACCTGCACCATTGGAAAATCGCCCAGAATTGGTTCAGGTGTTTCACTAAAATGGAGCACATCACTGTTGACCTCGGCCAGGTTAATTGTGTGGGTGTCCGGATCCACTCCTGTCTTGTCCATCCTGCCTTGTACAGGACTAGAGGAAGATCCCAGGTCTTCTCCTGTCACACAGAAATGAGGGAGGTAGCAATAGTCAGAAACCACTTCCTGACTCCCCCACACCCCCAACACTCACCATGACCACCAACACTCACACCCCGAACCCCACATTCCCAGCACCTACTCCCTGACCCCCACACCCCGACACACACCCCATCTCTGACCCCCACACCATGACCCATGCACCCCCAGTACCCACTCTGACCCCGACCCCCACCTCCCAACATCCACTCCTTGACCCCTATACGCCCAACACTCACACTCTGACCTCCTCTCCCGGCACCCAATCCCTGACCCCCCCACACCTTGACCATCTCCTCCCAGCACTCAATTCCTGAACCCCACACCCTCAGCACCCACATCCTGACCATCCAGCACCCAATCGCTGACTGCCCCCATCACCCACCCCCTGACGCCAAGCACTCAGTCGCTGTCCCAGCACCCATTCCATGGTTCCCAGATCCTCTTCCTGATTCCCCAGCTTCATCCCTGACCCTCCAGATTCTTCCTGAGCCCCCAGCCCCCTTCACAAACCCCCAGCCTCTCTCCATGAAGCTGCCAGGTCCTCTCCCTGAAATTCCAGCCCCTCTTCCTGAGCTCCAGCCCCCCTCTACCTGAGCCTCTAGCCTCTCTCCCTAACCCATCAGCTCCAGACCTAATCAGCGGATTCAGAATGAGATGGTGACAATGGTTGCATCATAGGCAGCTCAGAAAGATAGAAGGAAATAAACAGAGTGAGATAGAGAGAGATTCAGAAAGAAAGGGCTGGTGAGAGAGATGAGAGGGAGAGTGAGATAGAAAGGGAGAAAATTGAATGGGAGGGAGAAAGAGAGGAAGAAAAGAGGAGACAGACAGACAGAGAAAAACAGAAGAAAGCATAAAAATTGGAGACATGAATAATAATTGAGGCCTTGTCACATCTCAAGAACTCATAATGAAAGAGGAACAATTAGAGAATCTGAGAAGTGGGGAGCAGAACCTATTGCCCAGCGCAATGCCTATCTCATCCCCATCTCCATCCCAGTTCCTTACATCCCCTTCCCCCCATCTCTATAACCTGAGTCCTTACCAATCTGCTCATTGTCCTTCTCCAGTGTGACTGGGCCCAGTAACATGGCTGTTAGATTGCTATGGCAGCGGTAGTTCCGGAAATCATCATGCAGTAACCAGAAAGTGTGAAGCAGATCATTTAGGGACTGGAAACAAAGATAGAACAGGGCTGAGTGTGAAACCAACCACCAGATACACAGAGATCCTCCAATACATGCCCCTTCCCCCCAACCCCGGATAGAGAGATCCCCAAATAGAGTGGACACCAGTTCAGAGATTTCAATAGGGGGATCAATAATACAGAGACAATCGCCCTCCCTCCCCGTCAGATAGTACAGACATGCCCCCAGACTCCACAGTACAGAGACTGACAATAACCAGATTTGTCTGGTTAATCCGATAACAAGCAAGACTTCTCCATGCTAAATAATTACATGACCCCCCCGAGCAGTCCACGTCCAACTTCTCAGAGGGACAAGTGGCATACAGCCACACGAGACTGAACAATCCCCAATAGGGCGGCACGGTGGGACAATGGTTAGCATTGCTGCCTCACAGCTGCAGGGACCCGGGTTCCATTCTGGCCGTGGGTGACTGTGTGGAGTTTGCAAAGTTGTACCTCTATTGCGTGGGTTTCTTCCAGGTGCTCCGGTTTTTATCCACAGTTCAAAGTTGTGCAGGTTAGGTGAATTGACCATCCTAAATTGCTCCTTAGTGTCCCTCGTGTGGGTTAGGGGAATTAGTGGGATAGATGTGTGCGATTACAGAGATGGGGCAGGAGGTGGGCCTGAGGAAGATGAGAGACCGTGCAGGCTTGATAGCCAAATGGCTTCCTTCTGCACTGTAGGGATTCTATGATGATTCGAAAGGATTCCCCCAGCACAGAAACCCACCAGTACAGATCCTAATAAACACCTTGATGCAGACCCCCACTACAGAGCCTGCCAATACAGAACCCCATTGCAGTTGCCTCGAATACACATCCAAGGACATGCCCCAATAAATAGACTCTCCTCAATATAGAGAGTCTCTAATACAGACCCTATTAACAAAGACATGCTGAGAAATGACTCAGAACTATTGCTTGCTCACCTGTCCCTCGAGCTGCTGTGTCAGTTTTCTCACTTCGGTCAGTTGTCTCTGTTGAAGGTTTATGAGTCCCTGAATGGCTGGACTTTGGTCCCTTGAATACTCAGAAACTTTATTCCTTTCCCAGTAACGACCAAAAGCTTCTTTCAGGACATGGAGCTGGAGGTGACCAGTCTCATCCTAATGATAAAGATACTCACAGGTGAGGAAGGCTATTTGGCCCCTCTTGGACTATCTTAGATGTCTCTACACTTCCCTCACACCTTTGTTGCCTCTACTTTTTCCAGGTACTAATTCCATGTGTTGTTTATTGAGGTCTGACCAAAACTGGGCTCAATGCTCAATGTGGGTCTGACCTGAACTGGAGACAATTTATGTGTCATTCATTTTCCCTTCTTAAGAGCAAATTGTATACTTGTCAGCATTAAATCCTTCTCCAACTCACTCTGTAGTTTCTCCACAAACATCATTACTGCAGCTTTGGACTTTTCTGGGAATATGGAGTTGCCTCTCAACAAGCCTGCAATTCTTGTTTTTCTGTTTCCAGGACACACCGGAACACCGCTCTAGTGACAGGATTGCTAAGGCATCGGGGGACTTCCAGATATCTGCTGTACCCATGACTCCCTTTGATAAGATTAAAAAATGCTTTGAATAAAATATACCATTCTCTCCGACTCTCATTCCTCTTTAAATCTATGGCACCTATACCTTTCACCTGTGAACCCAGGGTTGACACAGTAAGAAGTTTCACAACACCAGGTTAAAGTCCAACAGGTTTATTTGGTAGCAAAAGCCACACAAGCTTTCGGAGCTCTAAGCCCCTTCTTCAGATGAGTGGGAATTCTGTTCACAAACGCCGGCATCTCCACATCATGAACCCAGGGTTGAACATAGATACACAAGTTGATAACTCTGAACCATTGTAAAATGACACATCCTCCAGCGCAGGTAGGAGAGATGAATCCACCCAGTTCAACAGCAGAGCTTGAGTTCATAACATCCTACACTAAAATGCTAGCAGCTAGCCACTAGGTGGCACTGTCTGTGTGGAGTTTGCACGTTCTCCCCGTGTCTGTGTGGGTTACCTCCAGGTGCTTCGGTTTCCTCCCACAGTCCAAAGATCTGCAGGTTAGGGTTGATTGGCCACGTTAGATTGCCCCTTAGTGTCAGTAGGATTAGCAGGGTAAATACATGGGGTTATGGAGATAGGGCCTGGCTGGACTGTAAAGCAGGACTCACAGTAAACGGTGTATTTTACATCAAATGAAGTGTGTTCACATAACGTACAGGGACTATTTAAACAGTGCACTACTGCAAAAAGTATAGGGTCTGTTTAAAATGAGTATTTATGAACCACAGCAAATGGAACAACTGAGCAAAACTGAAGAAGTTGGCTGAATTTTCCCACCGGTGTTGGGAATCCAACGCGTCCAGACCTTGTGTGTTTCGGATGCCTGCCTGACAAGCATATTTTACATTAAATGACCCCCCCCCCCCCCATCCCCCACATTTCCACCAGCCAATGAAGGCTAATGGGTGGGTTCCTGAGGCAGGAGTGCAAGACGTCACAGCCTCTACAATGGAGAGTGGCAGCCCCCACAGGAAACCTGTGGGACCGCTGCTGACGGTCATGATGGAATGGCAAGAGAAGAACTGCAGCTGTTAGCATCCATGGAACAGCTGAAAAAGTGACAGGCCATTGGAGACATCCATCTCCACTCTTTCAGAACTCAATGGTAAGTCTGCGATTAGGACTGACTCTTGCCTGGCTATTTGCTGCCAGTGAGTCTTAGTCCCCTGTAAAGTCGCCTCCTCTCACCAGCCCAGGAGTGGACACATTAGGAAGCTGGTGCTTTGCTCACAACATTTACAATCTGTCAAAAAATAGGAATTAATTCCTTAATTGGCTCCCCACTGCTGCTACTAGGAGCCCAACTCTGGCAAGGTTTCTTAGAGGGGGAGAGATGTTTTGGAGCCAATCTGAATTGCGTTCCAAATTTCCATGTTCTCCCGCCATCTCCGAAGTCCTCTGAGGTGCTGGGAAAATTCCGTTGAATGTCTCATGATAAAGCATAATGATGACCCGACAAAATCCAGTGAGAGGAGAAAATTTACATTGCATTAATTAATTATTCTTCCAGTAAAAATCAGTGAGTAGAGGATAGTGGCAGCTCAATGCCGTGTGTGAAGACTGGCCAGTCACTTACAGCAATGCAGTTTCCAGGAGCTGTTAAGTGGTCACTTACCCAATCATTGCCATTCTGACCAGGAATAGAAGCGTCACTCAATAAAATATTCATCATGCTTGATTCCACATCAGGAAACTGCATCATCCGCTTGTAAATAAACTGGAGCAACAACTATAATCAAAATAAATTTGGGAAAGAAAGATTAGAGAAGTCCACAACTTGCCTCTTCTTGAAAGTCTCCAATTGTCTCACAGCATTAAAGAGGAAGAGGATTAGATACAGAATAACTCCCTCTACACTGTCCCATCGAGCACTCACATGGCAGGAACAACCTGGGTTAGATACAGAGTAAAGCTCCCTTTTCACCACTAATGGGCAACCTAGGCTGGTGAGTGGACTTTCTGAGTGGCCCTCCTTCATCCCAATGAGCTGCAAGATTGAAATCGGGCTTATTCATAGATTCATAGAATCCCTACACCGCAGAAGGAGACCATTCGGCCCATCGAGTCTGCACCAACTCTCCGACAGGGCATCTTACCCAGGCATGATGCATGCATTTACCCTGCTAATCCCCCTAATCTACGCAACTTGGGACATAAAGGGGCAATTTAGCATGGCCAATCAACCTAACCTGCACACCTTTGTAGCGTGGGAGAAAACCCGAGCACCCGGAGGAAAACCACACAAAACACGGGTAGAATGTGCAAACTCTACACATTCACCCAAGGCCAAAATTGAACCCAGGTCCCTGGCGCTGTGAGGCAGTAGTGCCAACCACTGTGACCCTTAAATAAGATTGAAAATATTTAACATACACCAAATATTTAATGAGTTATAGAAAATGCTTAATCATTCAAATACTAATAGACCTGTCATCAACTTCAAGTGGTAAAAACAAGCTAAATATTTACACTTGATTGGATGCAGAGGGAGTACACAGACTTCACAGTCGATGTTATGTGTAATCAGCACCCACCTCATTTCATTTGCCCTTGTTTTACATGGGTATCACTTCAATCATACTGGTCAAACCAAAACTATGCAGATGGAAACCAGCAGAATGTGGCATCTCTGCATGTGGGCAACAAAATGTTTCGTGGGTCACACTCAGAACCCTGATGGGCCGCATGTGGTTGCCCACCACTGCTTTACACTGTCCCATCAAATATTCCCAGGGCAGGTTAGGTACAGAGCAAAGCTCACTTTACACTGTCCCATCAAATATTCCCAGAACAGGAACAGCCCGAATTAGATAAAGAATAAAGTTCCCTTTACACTGTCCCATCAAACACTCACAGGGCAGGAACAACCTGGGTTACAGGCAGCTTAAAACTCCGACAAAGGGTCATCTTGACGCGAAACGTTGGCTCTATTCGCTTTCCACAGATGCTGCCAGACCTGCTGAGACTTTCCAGCATTTTCTGTTTCGTTAAAGCTCTCTTTGCTCTCTTTCCATCAAATACTTCCAGGGCAGGTGTGATGACATGAAGTGCAGAGTTTAAAACAGGGCAGTTTCTTGATCTAGCTGTAACACTGGGATCGGGACAGAACAGGCTGTGGTTAAATATTTTCTCAAAGAATGGGAAGAATATCCAATGGAGGATATGACAAGGATGGACAAGGATTCTCAAGGGTGAGTAGGGCACATCAAAGAAGGGCTGAACCATTCAATGGGTCACTTGATGGAGACTGAAAAAATCAAATACGGAGACAAGGGACTAAAATGGATAATGATATTGTCAATCCTAGAGTGTACAATATGGAAGCAAGCTAGTAATAGCGACTCACTGATTGCTCCTCCTGATGAATTTTGCACAATTGTTCCAAAATCTTCATCTGAATTTGAACCCTTCCCGGCATTGCTTGATCACTGATGTCAGAAACTGTGACCTCTGACTTCCTTGGTTTCTGATGAAATGTTGAGCAGATGAATTCCTGCAGCCTATGCACGGCTAATGTTTCACTCCTAACCTCATAAAATCATGAAGAAAGTTAGTCAAAGTGATGCGCTATCAATAAGGCTAAAGACTACCGATATGCCAATACAAGTGTAGGCTTTTATTCACAACAGAATCAGGAGCAGATCCCAACAAGTAACCGACCTGGACTGAACAAGGGGGAGGAGACAGCCACCTTTATACTAGGTGCCGACGGGAGGAACCAAACTGGAAGGGGATGTGTCCAGGTATGACAAGCACACACAACGGTGGTCCATATAGGACAAAGGCACAACTGAGGTCCACCACACAAAGCACATTAAATCTCAAGTATTGTGCAATAATCCCAGAAAATCAAACCCTCAACCAGGAATCCCTGTGAACATGGGTGTGAAACCCTCACTCTGGTTCCCTAAGCCAGCCATTTTCTCTCCAGATCTCAGATTCCCTCTTCCTCTGAACAATGGACACCTCCCCTCTCTCTGGATTCCAAACTAGTGCCCCCTCTCTCTGAACTCTAAACCTTCTCTCCCTCTTGATCTCAACCCCCCGTCCATCTCCTGACTCCAGCTCCATTCCCTTTCCAGACCCAATTCATATCATTTTTCTAATGCTTCAATCTTATGTTGTTGCAATTTTTTTACCAATCCAAAATGAGATCAGAAACTCCCGCCCAGACTATATGGTCTCCCACAATAGGACCTCATTTGTTGAATCTCATAATCCCTCTCCCCAGAACATGGATGCTGTTATAACTGGCCACCTACAATGCTGCAGTGTCTGCAAATCACATACCGTGGAGATTGGACACTCTCCTCTTGCTCAGTGATACTTAGCACAAGTGCACAGGTCTCAAACGTTTCTTCTTGCTGGGCTTGACACTGCAGGTAGTGCTGGGAGAGAAGGAACTGGGTCTTCAGGGCTGGGCTCATTGATGCGGATGTGATAGAAAATGTTTCCTGTTCACTACGTCTATGTAAATCCAGAAGCAATGATAGGGATGTAGCAACCTCTGAGAAAGAAAACAAAAACTACATTCGTAATGGAGGGAGCAGTATACCCCCAGCCCAGCCCAAATTCCAACCCCCACACAGAACCCTTTGCCCTAACCCCAAACTCACACAACCCCAGTCCCAAATCTTACTGCCAACCTTTACCCCAACCCCAAACTCACACAACCCCAGTCCCAAATCTTACTGCCAACCTTTATCCCAATCCAAAGATGTGCGGGCTAGGTTGATTGGCCATTCTAAATTGCCCCTTAGTGTCCCGGGATGCATAGGTTAGAGGGGTTAGTGGGTAAATATGTAGGGATATGTGGATAGGGCCTGGGTGGGATTGTAGTTGGTGCAGACTCAATGGGCCGAATGGCCTCTTTCTGCACTGTAGGATTCTATGATTCTAACCCCAAACTCACACTCAACCCCAGTCCCAAATCTCACTGCCAACCTTAACCCTAGCCCCAACCCTGAATCCGAATACCAACCACACCCTCAATTTCAACCCCAACCCTGTCCGCCAAGTCTAACCCATCCCTGTCTGGAGATCCTTGATTGGTGGTTCCTCTGTGATAATCCATTCCTATGGAAGGAGCTCTAGTCGCCTGCTGCTCTGGGAGGTTCCTCCCTCCTCTCACTCCCCACACAGGCCCACTGCACCTTGTTTCCTGTTGATGAAGCTGGAAGGAGCCTCCTTGCAGAATCTGCTCATCTTTCCGTCAGCTGGAGTCTCTCTCTCTGAGTCTGTATTAGAGTCCATTATACTGGACAGAGTGAAGCTATAATCAGAAATGGGTGGAATTACTCAATCTGAGGATAAAGTGTCTTTACAGCCCAGTCAATAACTAGGATTGAATTAGTATCAAATCAGTCAGAGAAATGGTTGCACATCTTGCTTCACCTTTCTATTCCAACCCTGATTCTAGGACTCTCTAATTGGTTATCAGATGCCCCATGGATAGAACTAAACCATCGGGATTGATACATTGCAATTCAGGCCCAATCCTATCCTGATCCTGGAGGTGTCTTTTTTATCATTCAGCTGAACTTCAAACCCTACATCACCATGACTAACTTTCAAGCCTTTTCAGATGAGTTCTCATTCTTCTTCACCCTGACCTTTCTTGCCTCTCAAACTCAAATGCCACGTCTTTGCCAGCTCTGAATTTTCACTGCATTCCTCTCAACGGTCCGAGAATGGACTTTGTAGAAACATCTGAAACCCTACTGTTCAGATCCAAGTCTCCTTTCTCCTTCCATTCCTGTTGGTGGGAGAGCAGAATGAAGCATGAGTAACAGTGCGGGAAGAAATCAAGAAACCATTGCAGGGGATAGTGAAGAGTGGAACTAGGCAAAGGCAATTCCATCCTATTGGATGAGGGTGGAGAAGGTTGAAGAAGGATGGTGTGATCACTGTTGTTACAGGTTACAGACAGGTCGAGAAGGGATTAGTGTTCCCCAGTTACAGAGGATGTCATTCATGACTCTGACTCGACACGGTTGGATGGATGGTCTCAATTGTAGTGAATGGAAAGTTCATGATCTTCACATATTTGGAGACGAGAGTGGAAGAGACAGGGGTGAGAAGGGAGGGAATATTAGGAAACAGGGAATGTTGTACAGAGAATGAATATCAGGGATCACATAATTTAGGTACAGCGAGAGTCAGGAACGGAGTCTGGTGGGAGGACTGAGGGTTCAGAAAATTGGGGAAAAGGGAATGTCAGGAATGAGAGAGTCAGCTGTGTTCAGCAGTCAGCTGCTGTGGATCCAATGCTTTAAATTGAATGAAAGGTACCTGTAGGTTCTGAAGGCTCCAGGTAGCTGGGAGAGAGTCCATGTATCATAGTGATGGATGACAGCATGATCTGCTAAAGCCTTCAGCTTTTGCATCTTCCTTTCCCTTTCTCTTTCACATAGGGAATCCCACACGTGTTGACCTGAACAAGGAGAACACTGCATGGGACACTGTCACATTTAGCCTGTTATCCCACTACCGCCCCCATCATCACTGCTCCAGGGGAGGCCCGTCCACAGAGTGCACTGAACCATGAATGGAAATTTCCTCAATTTCTTCCCATTCCATCAGTGAGCAGCAGCAGTTCTGAGGAAATTCCTGGTCTATACTTCCCCACTTCCCACATACGAGGCCAGAGCAGTGGTTAATCTTATACTTCCTGAGGAGGCTAAAGAGAGCCAACCTGCCTCCTCAATTTCTCTCAAATTTCAACCGATGCACCATAGAGAGCAGCTTGTCAAACTGCATTATGGTGTGGTATGGCAGTTGCTCCATTTCTGACCGGAAAACTCTGCGGCGGGTAGTCAAAACTGTCCATTACATCATCAGCACCCAGCTACTAGCCATTTAGGACATTTATCACAAACACTGTCTGCGGAGATTTCTCAGCATTACTAGAGATCCCACCTGCCCCCGTGCCATCTGGGAGGCACTAGAGATGCATTCGAGCCCATACGACCAGGCTCAGGAACAGGTTCTTCCCCAGAGCTGTTACCCAGCTGAACTCCATCCTTTAACAGATTCCCAAGCGATGGGTATTCTGCAATATGCATTTATACACTTAATGGCTATTGGCACTATTTTATAATGACTACTTACATTTGCTTTTTTCTTTGTATCTTGGGAGGCTGCAAGCTCACCTTTCGTTGTATTTGTATTTGTATACCATACAATGACAATAAATTTGAATTGAATTGAATTAATCTGGCCGTTTGTGCCATAGCCCCTTTTGTTCAATAAGAATCGAATTGTGATCCTGAAAATCATTCATCAAATAAACCCAGAGCCAAATCCCAAGTGTAAATCTGGTAATTATTCCAGCTATTTAACACTAGATTTTACCTCAGTGCCTGGCCCCTCATAGTGCCGAGTACCCTCACTGTACTCCAGTGCAATCAGCGCATCCCAGTGTCCTTGCCATAAACCAATTCCTCGCTGTACCACAGTCCCTCATCGTACCCCCATCCTTCACCATACCCCATCCCTCACCGTAGCTGTGTCCCTCACCGTATCTTATTTGTTCACCATACACCATACCATTCACCATACGCCAATCCCTCACCGTATCCCCATCCCTCACCATATCCCAGCTCCTCTTCATGACCCAGCCCCGCCCTGCATCCCAGTCCTACAGAGAATCCCAGTTTCTTGCCTTACCCCAGTAACCTCACTGTACCCTCAAGACCCTCACTGTCTCCCAGTGCACACACACAACACCTTGAGACCTCCTTCATACCCCAGTGTTCCTGCAGCATCTCTTGGTGTAGCAGCTCAATGAGTATTTTGTATTTTCTCTTCACCATTTGCAGAAGGTGTGTGTTGGATACAATGTCCTCATCCTCAGTAGCCATGGGTTCCATTTCCTGTCCATCATCATGAATGACAGCAGAGACACCGCCCACTGACCACCTGCAGCAAGAAGACAGGACAAGGACTGATAGGAAGGAATGTGTCATTAATGGCAACGACATGGTGTAAAGGTCACAAGAGGTCATTTTATCTTACCAGCTTTTCCACCGGGGGTTTGAGGAGGAATATAACTTCTGCTGAATTCCCCTGTGTTGACTCTATCAGGTTCACAATTTCATTGAGCTACAGAAGGTCACACAGAAGCTAAAACCCAATGTGATTCAGTACCACACCCGGTGTAATCCAGGTCTGTGTGTGAATTAATACCGCACCCGGTGTAATCTGGGTGTGTGTGTGAATCAGTACCACACCTGGTGAAATCCGGGTCTGTGTGTGAATTAGCACCACACCCGGTGTAATCTGGATCTGTGTGTGAATCAGTACCACACTCGGTATAATCACAGAATCCTACAGTGCAGAAGAGGCCCTTCAGCCCATCAAGTTTGCACCAATGCATGGAAGGTCCTGACTTGCCCACTTAATCCCACTTGCCAGCACTTGGTCCATAGCCTTGAATGCTATGGCGTGCCAAGGACTCATCCAGGTACTTTGTAAAGGATGTGAGGCATCCCGCCTTCACCACCCTCCCAGGCAGCGCATTCCAGACCGTCACCACCCTCTGGGTAAAACAGTTTTTCCTCAAATTCCCTCTAAATGGGGATAGGGCCTGGGTGGGATTGTGGTCGGTGCAGACTCGATGGGCCAAATGGCCTCCTTCTGCACTGTAGGGTTTCTATGATTTCTATGATTTCTAAACCTCGCACCCCTCACTTTTAACTTGTGTCCCTTCGTAACTGACCCTTCAACTGAGGGGAACAGCTGCTCCCTATCCACCCCACCCATGGCCTCTCATAATCTTGAACACCTCAATGAGGTCACCCCTCTGTCTTCTCTGCTCCAGAGAAAACAACCAAGCCTCTCCAACCTATCTTTATACCTTAACTGTTAAATCCCAGGCAACATCCTGGTGAATTTCCTCTGCACCCCTTCCAGTGCGTTCACGTCCTTCCTATATTGTGGGGGACCAGAACTGCACACAGTACTCCAGCTGTGGCCTCACCAAAGTTCTATACAACTCCATCATGACCTCTCTGCTTTTGAAATCTATACCCTGAATGATAAAGATAAGAGTGCCATATGCCTTTTTCACCACCCTATTAACCTGCCTTTCCACCTTCAGAGATCTATGGACAAACACGCCAAGATCCCTTTGTTCTTCGGAACTTTTCAGTGTCAGATCTTTTCTAGCATACTTCCTTGTCAAATTACTCCTTCCAAAGTGTATCACCTCCCCTCACACCTTTCAATCTGCCACTTATCTGCCCATTTGACCATCTTGTCTATATCACAGAGGGTGGTGAGTGCCTGGAATAAGGTGCCAGAGGTAGTAGTAGAGGCAGGTACAATTTTGTCTTTTAAAAAGCATTTAGACAGTTACATGGGTAAGATGGGTATAGAGGGATATGGGCCAAACGTGAGCAATTGAGATTAGCTTAGTGGTTAAGAAAAAGGGCCTGCATGGACAAGTTGGGCCGAAGGGCCTGTTTCCATGCTGTAAACCTCTATGACTCTTTCTGTAACCCATGACACTCAACCTCACTGTTAACCACCCAGCCAATCTATGTCATTTATATAAATGATGAACAATAGGGGGCCCAGCACGGATCCCTGTGGTACGCCACTGGTCACTGGCCTCCAGTCACTAAGGCAGGTTTCTGTCACCACCCTCTGTCTCCTACCTCTAAGCCAATTATGAATCCACCTTATCAGATCACCCTGTATCCCATGTGCATTTGTCTTCGTAATATGTCTTCCATTTGGGACTTTGTCAAAGGCTTTGCTGAAATCCATGTAAACTACATCAACCGCACTTTCCTCATCCACACACTTGGTTACATGCTCAAAAAATTCAATCAAATTTGTTAGGCATGACCTCCCTCTGACAAAACCATGCTGACTATCCCTGATCAAACCTTGCCTCTCCAAATGGAGATAGATTTTCTCCTTCAGAATCTTCTCCAGTAGTTTCCCAACCACAGATGTGAGACTCACTGGTCTGTAGCTCCCTGGCTTGTCTCTACAACTTTTCTTAAATAGTGGCACCACATTAGCTGTTCTCCAGTCCTCTGGCACCTTCCCGGGGCCATGGAGGAATTAAAAATTTGGGTCAGAGCCCCTGCAATTTCCTCCCTTGCCTCCGGGTCTGTGTGTGAATCAAAACCACACCCGGTGTAATCCGGGTCTGTGTGTGTGTCAGTACCACACCCGGTGTAATCTGGGTCTGTGTGTGTGTCAGTACCACACCGTGAAGATTTAGCTTGCGTTGACTAGATGGTTTTTGGGTGCTTGCTGATGACATTGCTCACCTGGTGCTGACCCGATTTCTTTCCTGGTCCATCTCCATTAGATAGACAGATGTTGTTTTCAAACTCTCCCCCTCATCCTCCCCATGGTCCTGTTAAAACATCAGAACCTCCATCAGTATCACTCACTGGTCTCATTACCCACACTCACCGACCTCATTACTCACACTCACTGCCCTGTCACTCATACTCATGCCTCTGTCATTCAAATTCACTGCCCTCATTACTCATACTCACTGCCCTCATTATTCTCACTCACTTTCATTATGACTCACACTCACTGCCCTCATTGCTCACACTCAATGCCCTGTCACTAATACTCACTGCCTCCATCACTCACACTTACTGTCTCCATTACTCACACTCACTGCCCTCGTCACACACACTACTCAGGAAGTGGTGAGCAAGAGTATTAGTAAGTTTGGTGATGAACTTTGCTCCATGAGGTGATTAGTTAGCTGATCTGAATCTTTCTATGAATTCTGCTCTTGAATCTTCTAGGCGGCACGGTAGCACAGTGGTTAGCATTGCTGCTTCACAGCTCCAGGGTCCCAGGTTCGATTCCCAGCTCAGGTCACTGTCTGTGTGGAGTTTGCACATTCTCCTCGTGTCTGCGTGGGTTTCCTCCGGGTGCTCTGGTTTCCTCCCACAGTCCAAAGATGTGCGGGTTAGGTTGATTGGCCAGGTTAAAAATTGCCCCTTAGAGTCCTGGGATGCGTAGGTTAGAGGGATTAGCGAGTAAATATGTGGGGGTAGGGCCTGGGTGGGATTGTGGTCGGTGCAGACTCGATGGGCCGAATGGCCTCCTTCTGCACTGTAGGGTTTCTATGATTTCAGCCAATTCCTGGACGATGTACACTGCTTCATGGGTATTGACCTCTGATCTCCATCTCTTGTTCACTCTCCAATGCACACATTGTCCAGCACATTTTGAATCTCTCAGCTGCCTCCTCTTAATTAGTTGCTTTCTTTGCAGAGTTTCCGATTCCAGGAGTAATAATCTCACCAAGGCCAGTCTTACATCACCATAATCCTTTATTCACAAAACGGAAAGGAGCCACATTTGAGACTTACAGCACACAGGTCCAAGCCTGGGAACCAACAGAATAATGATCCAGGTTGTGGCAGCATGTTTTAAGCCCCTGCTGCTTGTTTCACATTGGGCACAAGCCTCCGCTCACTCCGTTCATACTCCATGTAGCCCAGGGAGAAATCTATTGATGATGCCCCATGTCCTTTGTCATAACACCGTAAGAAGTTTAACAACACCAGGTTAAAGTCCAACAGGTTTATTTGGTAGCAAAAGCCACACAAGCTTTCGGAGCTCCAAGCCCCTTCAAGGGGTGTTTACCCCAGTCCAACGCCGGCATCTCCACATCATGACTTTATCATAACACCAGGTCATTGATGAAAATCTAGAAACAGCAGTATTCCCCACACTAAGTGCTGGACACCTCTGGACACTTCCCACTGCAACCCACCCATCCCAAAATAAATCCGCCAAATAACACTCTCTGGAGTAGAAATTGGTAACAGGCCATAGCCGATTGGCAGGCAGTCTTACACTTCTCCTGATTTTCATCTTTATTCATTGCTCAGGTTAGATAGAGAGCAAAAAGCCCAGAGAAGGTATAGTATGGACTGGATACAGAGTCAAACTCCATCCATCGACATACAGGAGAATATTATAAATCAAAGCAGTATTTGATACAGAGTAATGTTGTCCATAGTTATATTTGGAGATCAACTTACTTTTCTTTCCTTCCACAGTCCACTGTGATAATGGGTCATTTGCTCTGACAGGAAGTGTTGCCATGTTTCCAAAGAGATATGATTCTCAATCAGGTCACAAAGTAGATTCCTGGAGTCCAGTAACAACTCCCAACTGCTGTTCAGACCATTCAACATCTGGAAATCCCACAACATCTGCAGCATCAGAGTAAGGAAAGTTAAGATTATGGGATGATGGGCATTTAATTGGAATGACTCCCTCACTGCCATTTATTTGTATTGAATGAATCAATGGAAACTGAGGCACACAGATTGAGAAGGACATGTATTGACTCTGGTTTATCTCAGCTTACCACTGGGCAGCTCTGGGACATGAACATGGCTCCCAGTGGCTCTGGGAAGAGAGAAAAATCATCATCATCTGAGATCAGGTAACTATGGGATAGCTGGCGATGGAGCTGGGATATTTTCTGCTCTGTATGGTTGATCAATAGGGACAGCTTGGGGGTCTGTACTCCATTGAGAGCCAGTATGCGTGGATCTGTATAGTCAGTGCAGACTCAGTTGGCCGAATAGCCTCGTTCTGTTCTGTAGGGATTATATGTACCCCAGTGATAGTCAGTGCCTGTGAAACTGTACCCCAGTGAGAGTCAGTGTCTATGAGACTGTTTCCAGTGTCTGTAGAACTGTACCCGGTGAAAGTTAGTGTCTGTGGAACCGTACCCCCGCGAGAGCCAGTGTGTGTGTGAGACTGTATCCCAGTGAGAGTTAGTGTGTGTGACAATGTACCCCGGTGAGAGTCAGTGCCTGTGGAACTGTACCCAGTAAGAGTCAGTGTATGTGGAACTATATCCCAGTGAGAGTCAGTGTGTGTGAGCGTCAGTTCCTGTGTCGATTGCGTGGTTGGTGCAGTCTTGGAGGCCCAAAGGGCCTGTTCCTGTGCTGTAGTTTTCTTTGTTCTTTGTTCTGTGGAATGGTACCCCTGTGAGAATCAGTGTCTGTGTATCTGCATCCGAGTGTAAATCAGCATTGATACCTGTTCAGCCTGTTCGTGACGTTTCTCGCAATCCATTATTGTGTCGAGGAGTGTTTTCGGGTTGCAGACGCCACTCATTTTGCTGCACATCTGCCAATCAGAGCAATAGAGAGGGTTTACTGGCAGCTCACCCTTTCATTCCTTTCTGTTGTGTCAACACAAGCTTAGCCCTGAAGCCGGACACCAGCACAGCTCAACAGACACAGAATTCAACAATGTTTAATATTTCATCTGCGTATTTCATAAAATGTGTCCATTCTCTACCCAAAACAATCTCTCATTGACAATTACTGTTAGCTCAACAATTTTGGATTTTAACCACATGGACTGATTCCTTTTCCGATTACTGAAGTTATATATTCCCTTGAAAGCGAAAAGTAGGGCAGCCAAATCCAGAATTCACTGGATGACAAAAGGGATAGAAATTAAGGTAAGAAAGCCAAAGTGTGCTTATGACAGGTGTCAGGTGGACAATGCATTGGAGAACCAGGCTGAATATAGAAGGTTCAGAGGGGAAATGAAAATGAAAATAAAAGAAGCAAAGAGGGAGCATGAAAAGAGACTGGCAGCCAACATAAAGTGTTCTATAGCAGTACAAATAGTAAAAGGATGGTGAAAGGAGGACTTGGATCGATTAGCGACCAAAAAGGGGATGTACACCTGGAGGCCGAGGGCATGGCTCAGATATTAAATCAATACTTTTCACCTATCTTCACCAAGTAGGTGGATGCTATTCAGGCCTAGATAAAATAGCTGGTAATTCAGACAATAGAAGAGTTTAAATTTGATAACAAGGATAGGCTATTTGTACTTAAAGTGGATAAAACAACAAGACCAGATGAGAGTCCATCCAAGGATACTGTGAGAAACGAGAGTGGAAATTGTGAAGGCACTGGTTATATTTTTTTTAGTTTTCTTTAATCTCAGGGGTGGTGACAGAGGACTGCAGAATTGTAAATGTTATACCTCCATTCAAAACAATTTGAAGATAAGCCCATCAACTACAGGAGATTCGGTTTAAGTTTGTTGGTGGAGAAGAAACAATAATTGTGGACAAATTAATAGTCACCTGGAGAAAAGTGAGTTAATTAAGGAAAGACAATAAGGATTCCTCCAGCGAAAATCATGTTTAACTAGCCTTCCGGAGTTTTTGAGGTGGTAACAGAGAGGATTGATGAGGGAAATGCTGTTGATGTGGTGCACATGGACTTCCAAACAGCATTTGATACAGTGTCACACAACAGATTTGTGAGAAAAGTCAGAGCTTGTGGAATAAAAGGGACAGTGCCAACATGGATACAGAATTGGCTGAGTGACAGGAACAGAGAGTAGTAGTTAATGGATGTGTTTTCTGTTGGAGGAAGATTTGGGGTCAGTGCTGGAGCCTTTGTTTTTCCTGATATATATTAATGACCTAAATCTTATCATACAGGGCACAATTTCAAAATTTGGGGATGATAAGAAACTTGCAAGCATTGTGAGTTGTGAGGAGGATAGTGCAGAACTTCAAAAGGACATAGACAAGTTGATGCAATGGGCAGATAGGTGGCAGATGAAGTTCAATGTAGAGACATGTGAGACGATTCATTTCGATCGGAAGAACATGGAGAAACAATATAAAATAAAGGATGTAACTCTAAAAGGGATGCAGGAGCAGAGGGACCTGGATGTGCATGTGCATAAGTCATTGAATTAATGAGGAAGAAACTGTTTGGATTGTTGGAAGGATGGCGAACCAGGGGTCATTGATTGAAGGGGATTGGCAAATAAGCAACATGAACCACAGAGAGTGGTTA
The DNA here is from genome assembly GCF_964213995.1 of Mustelus asterias. Lineage (NCBI taxonomy): Eukaryota > Metazoa > Chordata > Chondrichthyes > Carcharhiniformes > Triakidae > Mustelus > Mustelus asterias. The sequence goes on from NC_135819.1 coordinate 61,839,493, forward strand.
GGATTTGAACTACACAGCCCGAAAATGGGACGGTGGTAGGTTCCATCATAGCAGGACAGATTGAGAGATTGGGTAATAAAGCAAACAGTATCCTAGACTTTATTAATACAGACATACAAGATTAAGGAGGTTATGTTGAACTTATAAATGACTCTAGTTTGGCTTCAGCTGGCATATTGCATACAGTCTGGGTCGTACACTTTAGGAAGGATATGAAGACATTGCAGAGAGTGATTTACGAGAATGGCTCCAGGGATGAGGCACTTCAGTTATTAAGATAAATTGGAGAAGTTAGGACTGTTTTGCTAAGAGAAAATAATTAGGAGAGGAGATTTGATAGAGGTTCTAGATCATGAAGGATCCGGACATAGTAGATAAAGAGAGCTAGAATGTTATTTGAAAAGGAACAATGTGCAAGGTTATGGGAAGAAGACAGGAGAATGGCAGTAGGCGAACTGCTCATTCAGAGAAATGGTGCAGACATGACAGGCCAAATGGCCTCCTGTGTTGTTAGAATCCCGTGATTCAATTACCCCTCATCCAGTCAAGAATTTTCATGCTTGATTTTATTTCAAGCTTTTCAACAACTATTACACATCTGATTATATCTGTTCCCAGATGCTCTTTCACTGAAATATGTTCTACTTGCGCCACTTTGTTCCCCAGATCTAGATACAGCATCCATTCCCTCAAACAAACAAAGAACAAACAAAGAACAAACAAAGAACAATACAGCACAGGAACAGGCCCTTCGGCCCTCCAAGCCCGCGCCGCTCCCCGGTCCAGGATTGAATCCTGAATCCAGGATCCCTGCCCAATTTTCCAGCCTATCTACATACCAATATCCTATCCACCGAGCTGTCCCTCACAGCTACGATGCTTTGTTCATCACAACCTAAATTGGATTTTAGGTTGGATTAGACATATACTAGTTCTCTTGTACACTGCTGTGTTTGTTGGCCTAAATTGGTTCTTGGTTTAGCAACATCTCAATGTTTAAAATCCTCATCCTTGTTTTCAAATCCCTCCATGACCTCACCCCTCCCTTTCTCTGTAATCATCTCCAATCCTACAATGCTCTGCAATCTTTTGTGCATTCCTGATTTTAATTGCTTTGCCATTGGCTGCAATGCCTTCAAATGCCTAGGCCCTAAATTCTGGAATTTTAAGCCGAAAACTTTCTGTTTCTCCGTCCATGTTTGGGTTTTGATTGTTACATCTGGCTTTCTGAAGACATATGACTGTGCCTTGAGGCTGCCTCTGGAGGCAGACATTTTAGTTTCTGAGGCCTCTCACTGAGACAAGACACTGATGAAGGTTGCCGTCCTCATACATGAAACAACTTCTCTACTTCTTTAAGATCTTCTTTAATATCTTCACCTTTGACTAAACCTTTTCTCAGCTGACCTAACATCTCCCTATGTGGCTTGTTTTTGTTTGAATATAATCCTATAAGCACCTCCTGACATTTTACAACATTACAAGCACCATAGAAGTGCAAGGTTTTATTGTTGAATTGTAGCTAGATGAAGAGGAGGAGAAAACATAGAACATAGAACATTACAGCGCAGTACAGGCCCTTTCGGCCCTCGATGTTGCGCCGACCAGTGAAACCAATCTAAAGCCCATCTAACCTACACTATTCCAATATCATCCATATGTTTATCCAATGACCATTTAAATGCCCTTAATGTTGGCGAGTCCACCACTGCTGCAGGCAGGGAATTCCACGCCCTCACTACTCTCTGAGTAAAGAACCTACCTCTAACATCTGTCCTATATCTATCACTCCTCAATTTAAAGCTATGTCCCCTCGTGCTAGCCATCACCATCCGCGGAAAAAGGCTCTCACTATCCACCCTATCCAATCCTCTGATCATTTTGTATGCCTCTATTAAGTCGCCTCTTAACCTTCTTCTCTCTAACGAAAACAACCTCAAGTCCCTCAGCCTTTCCTCATAAGACCTTCCCACCATACCAGGCAACATCCTGGTAAATCTCCTCTGCACCCTTTCCAATGCATCCGCATTCAAAGGGGTTAGAGAGGAATAGAAGCCAACCTAGATTTACCTACTCTTGTGCAGAGAGTTTTTGTTTTTCGAACTGGAGGAAGATATCCAATGTTGCTCTGCAGGGACCACTGCTTTTCTTAATCTGTATTAAAGATCTCGATTTGAGTTCACAGGGCACAATTTCAAAACTTGTAGGACTCATAAAATTTGGAAGTATTGTGAACTTTGAGGAGAATAGTGACAGACCCCAAGAAGACATCGACAAACTGGTGGAATGGGTGAAAGCGTGACAGATGAAACTTAATGCAGAATAGTTTTTTCTCAGAAGGGGAGAGACAGTATAAAATAAAGGGTCCGATTTGAAATAAGTGCAGGAGCAGAGGCATCTGGTGATATATGTGAATAAATCATTAAAGCTGACAAGACAGGTTGAGAAAGTGATTAATAAAGCACACAGGAACATGGGCTTTATAAATAGAGACATAGGCCGGAATTTTACTGCCACGCCTGCCCCGGAATTGGGGCAGGCTAGGATCGCAGAATGGAATTCTCCGTTGGCCTCGGGCGGGATTTTACAAGCCTTGCCTGAACGAGGTTGTAAAATCTTGGCCATAGTGTCCAACGGTTCTGATGAAACTTAATAAAACTGTGGTACCACACTTCAGCAAAAATGTGAAGGTATTAGAGAAGGGTTCAGATAAGATTGAGAATGGTTCCAGAGATGAGGAAATTCAACTACATGGAAAGATTAGAGAGGACTGTTCTCTTGGAGATTAGAAGATTGAGAAGAGATTTGACAGGGGTATTCAAAATTATGAGGAGTCTGGACAAAATGAGGGAGAAACTGTTTGAATTGTTGGAAGAATGGCGAACCAGGGGGTCATTGATTGAAGGGAATTGGCAAATAAGCAACGTGAAACACAGTGAGTAGTTAGGATCTGGATTGCACTGCCTGAGAATGGGGTGGAGGCAGATTCCATCATAGCTTTCAAAGGGGAATTGAGATCATTATTTAGAGAGAAAAGTCCTGTGGGGCTATATAGAAAAGGCAAGGGAGTTTTTCTTTCAGGGAACTAGAATGGACTTTTTTTATTAATGGGATGTAGGTGTCGCTAGCTGGGCCAGCATTTATTGCTCATCCCTAATTGCTCTTGAACTGAGTGGCTTAGTAGGTCATTTCATAGGGCATTTAAGAGACAACTGCATGGATCTGTAGTCAAAAGTTGGCCAAACCATGGAAGGACAGCAGATTTCCTTTCCTAAAGGACATTAGTGAACGAGAAGAATTTTTATGACAATCATTTCATGGTAATCATTAGACTTTTAATTTCAGATTTCTATTGAACTCAAATTTCACCATCTGCCATGGTGGAATTCAAACCCGGGTCCCCAGAGGATTAACTTTGGACTCTGAATTACTAGTCCAGTGACAATACCACCATACCACCATCTTCCCTAACTCTGACTGGCCAAATGGCCTCCTTTGGTGCTGCAGCCATTCTACAATTCTATACTTTCTCAGTTGAATTTGGAGGTGAGAACTAGTTCGTAGGGAGAGGCCACTGATTAAATCTGCTCACCTGACTGAGTGCTCCTTTGACCTGATGCATTGAAGCGGGCGCCTGACACAAGCACTGGTGAAACTTGACGAGATCTTCTGCAGTCAAATCTCCCTGAAATACCGTTCCCGGCATATCACAGTATCCCGGCTCCATGTGGCTAGCACATCACTCATTGATTACGTTCAACTAGAAGATGAACATGGAAAACAAGGAATTAACAAACCATGGTGATTGCATAAAACATCAACACATGCTGGGTCAGTAGCAAAAATAGAAAATGCTGGAAAATTTCAGCAGGTCTGACAACATCTGTGGAGAGAGAATAGAGTCAACGTTTCGAGTCTGGATGACCCTTCATCAGAGCAAAGGGCGAAGAACATCAGAAAAGATTTATACGATAAGGGGCGGTTGGGGAGCTGTGAAAGGACAAAGAGAATGTAAATGAGGATAAATAAGAGAGGCCTAAAATGTCCATTAAGAGATCAGAATGTGAATGGCAGAACAGAGGTACAGATAGTTAAGGCAGTTGGCCTGAAGGCGGGGGGCGGGGGGGGGGGGGGGGGGGGGGGGGGGGAGGGGCAAGGAGAGTGGGAGTAGAGAAGTGGAAAAATGGAAGAGAGAAAGAAAGATGATAAAAATGGATGAATGGGAGAAAAAGAAGAAACAGAATGAAATGAAATAAATGGAAAAGGGGTGAAGGTGGAGGGTATAGTTCAAGCTCTGAAGCTGTTGAACTCTATGTTCAGTCCAAAAGGCTGTAAAGTGCCCAACTGGAAGATGAGGTACTGTTCCTCAAGTTTGCCTTGAGGCTTCACTAGAACATTGCAAAAGGCCAAGGACGGACATGTGGACAGGAGAGCAAGGTGGTGTGTTAAAATGGCAAGTGACAGGAAAGTCGGTGTCCTGCTTGCCCCTTTACCTCCTCCCTGCTCACCATCCCAGGTCCTAAACACCCCTTTCAGGTGAAGCAGCGCTTCACATGCACTTTCTTTAATCTGGTCTATTGCACTCGCTGCTCCCAATGTGGTCTACTCCACATCAGAGAGACCAAACGTAGACTGGGTCACTGCTTTGCTGAACACCTTCGGTCCGTCCGCAAGCAGGATCCAGGCCTCCCTGTTGTTTGCCACTTCAACACACCATCCTGCTCTCCTGTCCACATGTCCGTCCTTGGTCTTTTGCAATGTTCCAGTGAAGCCCCAATGCAAACTGGAGTATCAGCACCTCATCTTCTGATTGGGCACTTTACAGCCTTCCGGACTGAACATTGAGTTCAACAACATTAGAGCATGAACTCTCTCCTCCATCTCCACCCCATTCCCATTTATTTTATTTCATCCTGTTTCTTCTTGTCTTCCCATTCATCCATTTTTATCATCCTTCTTTCTCTCTTCCATTTTCCACTTCCTTCTTGCCCACCCCTCTGACCCCCTTCCCACCCCTTCAGGCCAACTGCCTGAATCATCTGTACCTTTGTCCTGCCATGCACAAATTCTGATCTCTTAATGGACACTTTGTATCATTGGCTCTGTTCTCTCTCCACAAATACTGTCAGACCTGCTGAGATTTTCCAGCATTTTCTGTTTTTGTTTCAGATTCCAGCATCTGCAGTATTTTGCTTTTGTCTGGGTCATTAGCTCCAGCTCCTGGAGTCAAATTCGGATTTGAACGGAATGGATTTCAACATATAATGACGAAGGATAATGTTCATCTGCTGGCCTCACAGCACGAGTTTAGATACAGAGTAAAGGTCTCCCTACACTTTCCCATCAAATACTCCCTGGGCATTTACAACACTAACCTGCGACTGCCTGCTTTCACCTCTGTAGTAGGTAAAAATACCTCTTGAGACTGGTATGAGTCAAAATAGAGCAGGCTTTATTCTCACAAGCTTGCGGGAGAGGTCTGGCAACCTTAACAGCGATTCACCAAAACCTCTCACTGAACACAAGAAAGTGGGGACATTTATACAGCATGGCTCCCAGCACCAGTCACCACACAAACACTGGTCTGGCCATGAATTAAAGTCCAATTGACAGTCCTTGATCACGAAGCACGATGCATCTGACCATAAATCAGAGTGTATCTGATTCTCAGGTCACGAAGCACCGGTCTCTGGCAGCTGTAGTCACGATGTAGTCTCTGGTTTCCTGCTCTTCCGCGGCTTCCCTTTGAAGTGACTGTGTGCGGTCAGCGGCCCCAGCGGGAGTCCTTCTGTCAAACATCATGGAATTGCTTTCCTTCCACAAACCGCACACAAGCTGGTAGAAAAGGGATTCTCTCAAACACACTCACATTTACATTTGACTATCTATTGTTGTAAGAATAAAAGTTAACTTGTATTAATGTCAGAAGCAGTATAAACAAGAGGATTAGCCATAATGAAGGGTTATGCTTGTGATACATTCTAAGTACAAAGTTCAACCTTTCAGGTACAAAATAATTTAACCCTTTAGGTACAAAATACATTGAGTACAAAAAACATTAACCCTTTCCCTTCTTCAGCCTCCTTCACAGATTATAACTCAAAGCATTAAAAAAAATTCTCCTGCTCTCAACTTCAGTTCTCTTGTCACTGTTCACTGTGGATGGAATCTTCTGGTGATGCCAGTGTCAGGTAATGTGGTGGGTGAGGGAAGTTAATGTGGCGTAAGGTCAAAGGTCAGTTTCCTGATATTGGGATTAACCGTCCAAATTCTGTCTTGGGACTTTAAGGGTGGGTTAAAGGCAGGTCGAGCTTCCCGATGAACAATACTGGGAACTGCTTTGCATTTATTAGCATGTTGTGCATGCTCGTAAAAAGGCCACCTTGCCGGAATTAAGTTGCCCTGCTAAATTACGTTCCCTGCCAGCAGGAAACTAGGATGTTCAGTTTTATGACAGTATGTAAGTGCATGCACCTTGCGAGCTTCATCCCTTCCATGACTTTGATGTCAGTAGATGCTGCTTTCGTTTTCTTGGGGACTGCTCAAATATTCACTTATATTTGGTACCAGTAGCACAAGCTGTGCCAAGGCTGGAAGGAGTGGAGGGTAGGATGGAAGGTTGGAGTGGCGGCTTGACAAGGGAGGCTGGTTAAGGGGGGGGAAGGGTGAGAGGCTGTATGGGTGTCCTTTAAAAATGACATCCAGATCTTCGGTCCCATAAGTTAACAACAGGGACGGCAGTTTCCTGTGTGCCCCCACTACAAGATTCACCATGCTCCACACAGATACATAAGTAATAAGCTGAACAGCACACAAAATTGTACTTGTTCAATATTCTTGACCCCAAGCAGGAATCACTCATGCTTCTATGTTCACCACTGAAGATAGATGTCAGAGCGGAAGATTCTGCCTTATATTTCCAAATTTTGCGTCATTTGCAAACTTTGAAATTATACTCTGTATACCCAGTCCAGGTCATTAGTTTACATTGAATGGATCGGTTGTTCAAATACTGACTACTGGAGAATATCACTCAACCCTTCCCTCCAACCAGAAAAACAACTGTTCATCACTGCTCTCTAACTTTCTGTCCTTTTGCCTATTTGTATCCATCCTGCCACTGTCTCTTTAATCCCTTGTGCAATAGATTTGCTAACGGGTCTATTGCTGTATTTTATCAAACACCTTTCAGACATCTATGCACACAACATCAACCCCACTACCTTCATCATCCTCCTCTGTCGCTTTATCAAACAACTCAATTAAATGAAACACAATTTGCCTTTAACAAATCTGTGCTGACTGGACCATTTTTTTAAGTGACCATTAATTTTGTCCCAGATTATTGTCGCTACGTATTTCTTCACAATGATATGAGGTTGACTAGCTGATTGTTGCCAGCTTTATCCCTCATTTCTCAGCAGAATGTGACTGGGACTCCAAGAGATAGATCATGAGGAAAGTATACATAGGTCGGACTTATGAAATCCAGAACATAGGATATTAAGGCATGATTTTTTTGAGGTTTTGTAGGATTTTGGACAGAATCTTTTAGTTAGAGAAAGTTTTCTCTGCTGGGAGGAAAGTCTAGGACATCAAGACATAACATAAAAATCGGAGCCAGGCCCCTCAAGAGTTAGGAACACTCTTTCACAATTCTTGTGTGGAACTCTCTCCCACAAGTATATGCAAACTCAATTACTAATTTTACACCTGAGATTGATAGATTTTTACAAGCAAAGGATATTAAAGGACGTGGAATCAAGCGAAATGGATGGAATTAGAATAGAGATCGCCCATGACCTTGTTGATTGGCAGAACAGGCACGATGGGCTGAATGGCCTAATCTTGTTGCTATTTTTCTGTCTCAAGTCTCTCCCCTTGACTATAGTCTCCTATCCCTAGTATTGCTATGGTGAATCTACACTGTATACAAAGCACGACAGAGGTAAAGTCCTTTCTATAATGGGGGCCCTGAACGCACGGAGTCTCTATCTGGTTTGTATAAATTTATTATTTCTTTACTCTGTGCTCCTGTTGGGTGATGCTCATTCTGGCACAGCATAAACTCCAAATGCACTTTCTAACATCAGCCTGTACAGGAGGACCTGTGATCAGAAGACCAGACACAGAACAGTTAAAGGAAGGAGACTTAACACCATCTAAAAACAGTAGGTGTTTGGAAATGACTTGAGACACAGAATGTCCTGATCCAAACTTGCTAACAAATGCAACTGTGAAGTGACTGCATCCGCTGCAAGTCAATAAACTCTGATCAAAGTGGAATGCTATTGAAGTTATCACTTTAATTTCCTACCTTAGTGCGGACGGTTTTTCACAAAATGTTGTTCAATTATAAATGCCTCTCCCTATTGCATCACTGTTTCCCAGGCGACACAGTGAGATAGGAAACCTGAGTCGGTTCTGTGATGTTCAGGATATCTATGTGCACAGTCTTCGGTGTTCCAGTCAGATGCTGGAAACCAAGGGGCTGTGAAACCTGTTTGTGGATTGGACTCTTGGAGAATATAACAAAGAGCAGCCCATTGATCTGGTGTTTAATTTCATGTCCCAATCTGCTGCATCTGAACCACATCTGAATTGTTGCCCAGATTGTGCCAGGTGCCACATTGGCTCGAATGACTTTTAGCCATCCAGGACATGCCTGAAACAGCCATTACATCCTGTAATCACATAACTTAATGGCCCGCACTGGCTCTAGGACACTGGGGGTGAAGGTCAGGTACAAATAGGTAGAACTCGTGGTGGCTTTGCCCCACCTACTTGTATTAGATGTTGAGTCTTAAAGGGAACAACCCATGTGAGGATGTCGAGGTAACCCTCCAAAAAAATTCTCTTTCACTGCCAGGGACGCATGAATTTCCCCCTCACCTCTCCTGAAAGTTGATCTCCCCAACCAAACACCTGAACTCCTGAAATGCTCTCACCCTGACCTGACCTGAGCCCCCTGCAATATAACTCCCCAAACCCAACCCCTAAGGATTCACCTGTTCTCCCCAGACCGGAGCAGTAATTGTTGTCCCGTGTTTCCCAACATGTGACCTCCAATACCATCCCTGTTGGTGGACAGTACATACCCACCAGAATATACACTCAGGAAGGAGTTGCCCTGGGAACCCTCAACTTTGACTCTCAACCCATGAAGTCTCAAGGAAACCTCCTGCTAGTTGCCACCTACTGCCCACCCTCAGCTGATGAATCAGTACTCCTCTATGCTGATCACCACTTGGAAGAAGAACTGAGGGTGGCAATGGTACAGAGTGTTCTCTGGATTGGAAACTTCAATGTCTATCACCAAGAGTGGCTCTGTAGCACCACAACTGACTGAGTCCTGAAGGACAAAGCTGCTAGACTCCATCTATGGCAAGTGATGAGGGAACAACCGAGACAGAAAAAGCTACTTCATCTCACCTTCACCAATCTGCCTGTTGCAGATGCATCTGTACATGACAACATTGGTATGGGGGTGAAGGTCAGGTACAAATAGGTAGAACTCGTGGTGGCTTTGCCCCATCTACTTGTATTAGATGTTGAGTCTTAAAGGGAACAACCCATGTGAGGACGTCTAGGTAACCCTCCAAAAAAATTCTGGTTCACTGCCAGGGATGCATGAATTTCCCCCTCACCTCTCCTGAAAGTTGATCTCTCCAACCAAACACCTGAACTCCTGAAATACTCTCACCCTGACCTGACCTGAGCCCCCTGAAATACTTCTATTGAGGATACCCACCATCATGTTGTGCGAAAATATCCAGCAATGTGGAAAATTGCCCAGGTATATCCTGTCAACAAAAAGCAAGACAAATTCAATCTAATTACCAACCCATTAGTTTATTCTCTATCATCAGCAATAGTAACGGAAGGGGTCTCCATCAGTGCTATCAAATGGCACCCAGTCAGCCGGACTGATGCTCAGTTGGGTTCCGTCAGAACCCTCAGCTTCTAACCTTGTTAACCCTTAGTCTAAACATGGATAAAGGAATGGAATTCCAGAGATGAGGTGAGAGTGACTGCGTTTGAGTTCAGGGCACCATTTGACTGAGTGTGGCATCAAGGAGCCCAAAGAAAACTGCAGTCTCCATTGGTTCCTAGCACAAAGGTTCTAGTTTTTGGAGGTCAATCATTTCAGTCCCAAGACATCACTGAAGGAATTCTTCAGGGTGGTGTCCCGGATCCAACTATCTTCAGCTACTCCATAATAAGGGCAGTAGTGGCTATGTCTGCTGATGATTGCTTAGCATCATTCGCAACTCCCCAGATACGGAAGCAGTCTGTGCTCAACGTTTGATTATTGAGTGAGAGTTTCAGGAGATTGGACACTGAGGAGTCAGATAAAGGATCTTTTTTTATTGGACATCGCTGCTAGGCCAGCATTTATTGCCCATCCTTCAACATGGAGGAGTATTCATTTATCAGCTGACGGTGATGTAGGTAGGTGGTAACCACTACTGGTGTAATGGTTTCATTGTCACTATTAGCAAGGCTAGCTTTTTAAAATTCCAGATTTAACCAGATGCTGTGGTGGGATTTGAACCAAGGGGTACCCAAAACATTAGCCTCAGTCTCTGGATTGCAAGTCTAGTGACAATACCACGATGCCACCCCCTTCCCCCAGATCCGCACTCTATCTGGTGTAAGCAGCCATAAATTGCCTGTTACATTGTCTTTCATAGACACAGAACCTACCCTGCAGTGAATGCACTGAGTGAAATGGTTCAGAATTACTCACCCATGATAACAACATACTAATGGACAGGATAATAGTGTTCCTTTAATTCAAGCTGAGCGAGGCTTTGTGATTAATTTAGACAGCGATCAAAAGAGGTGGTTACTGGGCAGCAGGAGAATCAGAGGCAGTGAAGAACAAATATCATCATCAATGAAGTGGCAAATTAGAATTACAAATTGAAATGGAAGGGGGTTTTATGCAAAAGAAATTTTATTGCGGACTTCAGATGGATAACATTAATAAACACCCACTTGGTTGCTTCAATGGGTCAACTAAACATGAGTGAAACCAAAAGAGAAAATGCTGGAAAATCTCAGCAGGTCTGGCAGCATCTGTAAGGAGAGAAAAGAGCTGACGTTTTGAGTCCAGACGACCCTTTGTCAAAGCTGAGAGAAAGCTGCCAGACTTGCTGAGATTTTCCAGCATTTTCTCTTTTGGTTTTAGATTCCAGCATCTGCAGTAATTTGCTTTTATGAGTGAAACCAACCCTTCTTTATACTGAACTCATAAATATCAGCCAGGGCTAGAGTTTGACTCAGTACACTCAGGCTGGGATGGGAGAATTCCTCATTCGGTTGAAAAGCATCAGGGGGTGCAATCTGATCTTGACTTAACTGCTGGACAGTGATCTGTGGCAGGAATCCTGGTTGCTTTTCCCTCTCTCTAACTTGTGTCAAAATTGGTAGAGCTGTCCCACAGACTAGTCAAGCAACAGCCTGACATAATCATAATCACAGAATCATAGCTTACAATGTCCTAGACACCACCATCGCCATCCCTTGATATGTCTTATCCCACCAATAAGACTGACTCAGCAGAGGTGGAGACTCAGCAGTATACTGTCAGGAGGGAGTTGCCCAAGGAACCCTCAACTTTGACTCTGGACTCTATGAAATCTCATGGCATCAGGTCAAACATGGCAAAGGAAATTCCTGCTGGTTACCATCTACCATTCTGTCTCAACTGATGAATCAATACTCTTCCATGTTGAACACCAACTGGAAGAAGCACTGAGTGCTCCAAAGGGACAGAAGGTACTCTGGATGGGTGTAAAGATGCACTTTCACAAACTTAATTAATTGACATAAAAGTTATTTATTAATAAGAATTGTACAGCACTTTCAAGGCTGTAACTAGCTCTCAAAATGTCTCTTTGCCAAGGAACTCCTCTCATCATGGGGGGTGATTCCACACTCTTAGTCCTGATTGGTCACATAGGCCATGTGACTCTTACTCTGCTGCCCTTAAAAGGACATTCATCATAGTAGGGAATTTCAATATCAAACATCAAGAGTGGCTTACTAACTGTGATGAGGAACAGGAACCCAGGCTAATTTCCCCTCTCTCCAATCCCATGATCTTGGTTGATACATGACAAACTGGGGATGGGTCCCACACTCTCTTGGTTTTTGGTCTTCGAGATATTTGTTGCTCTTGAACCTGAGTGTCTCACGATTTTGTTTATTTTAAATCTCTAATCCTATTTATGCAAGAGCACATAATGAACCCCTTCCTGAACAAGTTGGAACAGGCCAAAGATGAGGCTGATTGGTTTTCAGTCCAGCACAATCTCTTTGACCAACAAAGCTACCTGTTTGTAGATTGGTCAGGTTTGGATTAAACAACCTGTCATGAGATCCAGTGGCATGGGAGTCTGAGGCTATATCCCAATTCAGGCTGGGAAATAAAACTACTGCTAATAGCTTTCTCTTTGTGATGAGATGTGTTTCATTTGCAATTGGCATTGGTTCCAGCACTGTCCAGGAGGTTCATCTTTATTCCTGGATATCAGCCCTGTCCAGGTTTTGTAATCTGACCTGCAGCATCTCAACACTAGTAGCAGTGGGGGAGAGTGTGTCTAGGTAAATAGACTGATCACTTGCCCATTCCTGAACTGACCAACGATATTGTCCTTTGGATGAAACCTTAAACCAAGATCCCAGTCAACCCTGTCAGCTGGATTAAACATTCTTTGGCACTATTTCAAAGTAGAGCAGGGGAGTTATACCCCGTGTCCTAATTTATCCTTCAATCAACTCCGAAAAGTCACACAGACCCAAAACGTTTACTCTATTTTCTCACCCCACAGATGCTGCCAGACATGTTTAGTTTTCTAGCATTTTCTGTTTTTGTTTCAGATTCCAGCACCCCCAATATTTTGCTTTTATCATTAAAGATATCTAAGCTGGTCATTCTGTTTGTGGGTCCTTGCTGTATGTAAATTGGTTGCCTCCTTTCCTATATTAAATCAGTAACTACACTTCAAAGCAAGTACTTCATTGGTTGCAAATCGCTCTGGGACATCTTGAGGATGTGATAGGTGCAACAGAAATGGAAGTCCTTAATTTCTTAGTGCCCTGGTGCCATTGACCCAATCCCATTGAGTGGAGAAAGGGATAATCACAGGTTAAAGAGGTGTGAATTGTCTCAAGCCAGGACAGTTAGTAGGATTTTGCAAGCCCAGGCCAAATGGTGGGGGTTACATGTAATGTGACATGAACCCAAGATCCCGGTTGAGGCCCTCCTCATGCGTGCGGAATTTGGCTATCTGTTCCTGCTCGGTGAGTACAAGGAACCCCCAGCTTCTGTCACGACACTACGGACTTCTTACAGAAACTCAGCACCTATGGACCAGTTGAACCAGGAACACTCCTCGTCACAATGGACATCTCGGCACTCTACACCAGCACCCCCCATGATGACGGCATTGCTGCAACTGTCTCACTACTCAACACCGACAACTGCCAATCTCCAGATGCAATTCTATAACTCATCCGCTTTGTCCTGGACCACAACATCTTCAGCTTCAACAGCCAGTTCTTCATCCAGACACACGGAACAGCCATGGGGACCAAATTCGCACCCCAATACATTTTCATGCATATGTTCGAACAAGACCTCTTCACTGCACAGGACCTTCAACCGATGCTAGACACTGGATACATCGATGACATTTTCTTCCTTTGGACTCACGGCGAACAATCACTGAAACAACTATATGATGACAAGTTCCATCCCACCATCAGACTCACCATGGACTATTCTCCAGAATCGGTTGCATTCTTGGACACACACATATCTCAATCAAGAACGGTCATCTCAGCACTTCACTGTAGCGGAAGCCCATGGATAACCTCACGATGCTCCACTTCTCCAGTTTCCACCCTAAACACATTGAAGAAACCATCCTCTATGGACAAACCCTCCACATACACAGGATTTGCTCAGGTGAGGAGGAATGCAACAGACATCTACAGATGCTGAAAGACGCCCTCATAAGAACGGGATATGGCGCTCGACTCATCGATCGACAGTTCCGACGTGCCACAGCGAAATACCGCACTGATCTCCTCAGAAGACAAACATGGGACACGATCAACAGAGTACCCTTTGTCATCTACTACTTCCCCGGAGCGGAGAAGCTACGACATCTTCTTCAGAGCCTTCAACATGTCATCAAGATGAACATCTCGCCAACGCCATCCCCACATCCCCACTACTTGCCTTCAAACAACCGCGCAACCTCAAGCAGGCTGTTGTTTGCAGCAAACTACCCAGCCTTCAGGAGAACAGCAACCACGACACCACACAACCCTGCCACAGCAATCTCTGCAAGACACGCCAGATCATCGACATGGATGCCACCAACACACGTGAGAATAATTCCCACCAGGTACATGGTACATACTCATGTGACTCGACCAACATTGAACTACAGGAAAGGATGTCCCAAGCGTGTTACATTGGCGAGACCATGCAGACGCTACAACAACGGACGAACGGACACCGCGCAACAATCACCAGGTAGGAGTGTTCTCTTCCTGTCAGGGAACACTTCAGTGGTCACGGGCATTCAATCTCTGACCTTCGGGTAAGCGTTCTCCAAGGCAGCCTTCAAGACACACGACAACGCAGAATCGCTGAGCTGAAACTGACAGCCAAGTTCCGCATGCATGAGGACAGCCTCAATCAGGATCTTGGGTTCATGTCACACTATCTGTAACCCCCACCATTTGGCGTGGGTTTGCAAAATCCTACTAACTGTCCTAGCTTGAGACAATTCACACCTCTTTAACCTGTGATTATCCCTCTCTCCACTCGCATTGTCTGTACTTTTAAAGGCTTGATTACCTGTTAAGATTCACATTCCAACCATTACCTTTCCACCGAGAACATATGCTAAATATTTACCCTGGGAGAGGGTAAGAGTTTAGACACAGCAATGGAAAGAAGGTTGCTGATTCACTGATGGAGAGATGGTCACAGTTTAGATATAGACAGGAAGACACAGAGAGGGAGAGGACTACAGTTAGACACAGACAGAGAGAGTTACAGTTTGACACAGACAGAGCGGGTCACAGTTTAGGTAGACAGGGAGGGGGTTATAGTCAGACACAGATAGGGAGAGGGTTACAGTTAGACAGACAGGGAGCAGGTTACAGGTAGACAGACAGGAAGGGGGTTACAGTCAGACACAGACAGAGGGTTACAGTTAGGCACAGAGTTAATTAGATACAAACAGGAAGCGGGTTACAGTTAGGCACAGACAGGGAGAGGGTTACAGTTGGACATAAACAGGGAGAAAGTTACAGTTAGACACAGACAGGGAGAAAGTTACAGTGAGACAAAGACAGAAGGAGGAATGCTCTTATTTTGAGACAAAGTGCGGTGGTGGGCAGCTCCAGCAGCCTTTTCCCACTGGCCAGAATGGTGGGCTCACACTCCATTTCTGTGCTTGCAAGCTGATTAATAATGGACAAGTACGTTCCCCTCTGAACCACTTGGTGAGCTGGCAGTTGATTTCTCCATGAGCTTCCAGCTGGCGAGCCCACATTTAAATACCAGTCCAGCACACTCACACCACTCTTCCACCTGTCTTCACCAGAACCTTCAACATGTCAGAAACCTGGATGGAAAAGGCAGCAGCCTCAAGAAGGCAGCACCAGCTTTCACCACCAGGGGGCTTAAGGCTCTTATGCGGGGAATCCAGGCCCACCAGCATGTTCTCTACCCCAGAGGCGCTCAAAGAAGTACACTTCTCCGGCCTGGGAGGTCATTGCCCACCTGCCCATGAAATGCCATCCAGAGTAGGAAGTGGATGAATGATCTCATTCACTCTGCCAGGGTAAGTCCTTGCTCAGCTCCCTCCACTATCAAACCCTCAGCATGGCATCATGTACTCAAGTGGCTATTCACTTCATGGATCTCACACATCTTGCCCACTTGGGCATTACATCATTGAATGAAAGTGGCTCCAAACTCCACTCATTGAGTTGGCATAACTACGACAATCTGTTTGCTCAGGGTGAATGAATGGAATCTGTTTGGCCATTGAAGAATGGCATTGTTAATCCGTGAATCAACTTTACTGATGGAATGGCACAACTGATGCAGCTGTGCCCCCGTCACTATAGCTTTCACTCTCTATGGCTGCAATGCTTGTACAAGGCTTCCACTATGTAACACTTCCAAATTTGACATGAGTTTTGTCTATCCTTTTCAAAGTGCAAAATTAGAAATCTGGCTTGCTCTTGCTTTCTGGGCAAGCCGTGTGCATCCTGGAACCTGTCCACTGTAGCAGGACCAACAAATGAGTATGGGTCCCAAGAGGGAGCCCCAGAATCCTGCTTACAGGTCCACCCACACTTCATCATAACTCTCCCAGACAGAACTGATCGTACATTTGATTTTGGAAGACGCCATTTTAACTGAATCTTAAGATGATGGTGCGGCACCTTCACTATAGGATGGAGTACAACCCTCCCCCACTTCCTGTCTACATGCCACTGATTTACTGGAGCCCTCATGGTGTGCACCATGAGGCTCCAGTAGAGATGCCACCTGTTATTTTCCAGCCTCCCACCCTAATACTAGATCCTGTTGTTGTAGTGGTGGACATTGACACACTCACCCCAAGCTGCACATGGACTGGTACCCACTCCATCTGGAGGTTGTGGGTACCATCACAAGGGCTACCCCCATGAGAGCTTCACATAATACTGGGGGCGGGGTGGGGTGGTGGTGATATGTATTTCTTATCGACAGGCTGCAGATGCTCCCGTGACTATCACCGTACCTTCTGCAGCCAGTACAGAGCCTGCCACACCCGAGGACATTAACTGTAAGACAGTGCTGCACAGCAAGTGTATATCTTTCCTTTGGAGCACATTGGCCTTACCCCTCCTTGCAGCTGGAGTACACCATGCTTCCAACGATTGCTCCCGCTGCAGGTCTGCTGCTCTTCTGCACTGTCTTTTTTCTCTGACTTCAGACTGTGAGGTCCACATTGCCCCGGACTGCCTGTTATCTGTGACTCCTTTCCATTTCACAGCAGGAATGTCTGCATTCTCTGACTCCTGTCTACCAGCCCTCAAACTTAAACAGGAGTCTTGAGGTGGTTTCTGTTTCCAAAGAAGACCATGGGCAACAGTAGCCTTCACAAAGCACTGCCACCTTGACCTTTTTAAGTGTGCGTGCAAACCATCCCTAATGTGCCACGTTAACAGGTTCTTATCAAACATCTTCAGTCTGCATGCATCCCAATCCAGTTATACGTGCTATCACTTAGAAACCCCGTACTTTAGACCGATGTAATTTCCCGTTGGCATGACGTGAGATTGGAAGTCCTGACGGGATGAAGGTGACAGCTGTTTTAATGAGAATTCATGAGATGCAAATGGAATTCACACTACCAGCTATTGGGAAGAAGAACCTGCCATTAACCTGCTATTGGAAGGATTGCAACAAGTTACACCGGCAGGTTTCCGACTTTTTGGCTCTTGCTTGATTCTCCCCTCTCGTCCCGCTGTCAAACCCACTGTGGGCAGGATGGGAGGATTCTGCCCAGAGAAAGACAGTTAGCCACAGACAGAGTCACAGTTAAGACACAGACAGGGGGATAAATCAACAGTCAGAGAGTCATAGAAATGGATAGAGAGGGATGAGGGACAGTTAGACACCCAGAGAGCATCACAGTTAGACACAGAAAGAGGGCCAAATTTGGACAAAGATGAAGAGAGTCGTAGTTCAGATGGAGAGGGAGAATCAGAGTTTAGTTACAAATGAAGAGAGAGTTGGAGACTGGACAACAGGAAATGTGGCATTTGCAGTTAATCCCAACTCCTTGGGTTGTCTGCCCATCTGCTCTTACATTTTACATGGTGATGACACAGGGTAGTAACAAGGACAGGCCTCACTCTGTGATAAGTGAAGATTAAATTACTTTAATTATGTATGTGTGTGGCAGTGACTGATGATTAAATCCGGTTAATCTGACCATCACTAATCCATTTGTTTAGCTATACCCCCTGTGTACAAAGTGCAGATGGAGTCCGCAGATGGTGAAATTGTTCCAATCTCACTGGAATTCATTCTTTCTATTGCATTTAAAGCTTTATGTTCAAGAATTGCCAAAACCTGAATGGTCACTTGTTAATTTCCACCCTACTCTTGAAGACACAATAGTCCACTTGATCTAGAACAAAGAACAAAGAAAATTACAGCACAGGAACAGGCCCTTCGGCCCTCCAAGCCTGCGCCGTCTATGCTGCCCGACTTAACTAAAACCCCCTACGCTTCCGGGGACCATATCCCTCTATTCCCACCTCATTCATGTACTTGTCAAGACGCCCCTTAAAAGTCACTACCGTATCCGCTTCCACTACCTCCCCCGGCAACGAGTTCCAGGCACCCACTACTCTCTGTGTAAAACTTCTGCCTCGTACACTTCTTTTAAAACTTGTCCCTCGCACCTTAAACCTATGCCCCCTAGTAATTGACTCTTCTACCCTGGGAAAAAGCTTCTGACTATCCACTCTGTCCATGCCTCTCATAATCTTGTGGACTTCTATCAGGTCACCCCTCAACCTCCGTCACTCCAGTGAGAACAAACCAAGTTTCTCCAACCTCTCCTCATAGCTAATGCCCTCCATACCAGGCAACATCCTGGTAAATCTTTTCTGTACCCTCTCCAAAGCCTCCACATCCTTCTGGTAGTGTGGCAACCAGAATTGAACACTATATTCCAAGTGCAGCCTAACTAAGGTTCTATAAAGCGGCAACATGACTTGCCAATTTTTAAACTCAATACCTCGGCCGATGAAGGCAAGCATGCCGTATGCCTTCTTGACTACCTTCTCCACCTGCATTGCCACTTTCAATGACCTGTTTACCTGTACACCCAGATCCCTTTGCCTATCAATAACTCCTAAGGATTCTGCCATTTACTGTATATTTCCTATCTGTATTAGACCTTCCAAAATGTATTACCTCACATTTGTCCGGATTAAACTCCATCTGCCATCTCTCCGCCCAAGTCTCCGACTGATCTATATCCTGCTGTATCCTCTGATGGTCCTCATCGCTATCTGCAAATTCATCAACCTTTGTGTCATCCGCAAACTTACTAATCAATCCAGTTACATTTTCCTCCAAATCATTTATATATATTACAAACAGCAAAGATCTCTCTCAACTCATAAAAGAGGATATCTGATATTTATGCCTTAAGTCAATGTCAGCAGAAGTTCTATCTGTGTGGCACCAATCGATAGCCACACTCAACACCCATGGTCAATGGTCATTGGACAGTGATCTCGAGCAGGAACTTAGGTTGCATTCCCTTCTCTCAAATCCAGGGGTCATTAGACAGTGACCTCGTGTGGGAACCGTGGCTTACTTCTGCTCTAACTTGAGGATCACTGGGCAATAACCTGTTCCCTACCTATGTCGGCAGGTGAGTTTGAGACTAAAAGTGGCAACACAGTGTGATTAAGAAAGCATATGGCATGCTTGTCTTCATCAGCCAGGGCATTGAGTACAAGAGTTGGGAAATCATGTTGCAACTATATAAAACCTTGGTTAGGCCCCATTTGGAGGACAAATTCCTCCATTTCTCTCCTGCCTCACACTGATCTAGACCTTGACTTTTCAAGGGACCACTTGCCATGTTAATCCTCATGAGCTGGGATGTGAGTGAGGTTAAACAAGGTGATAGCAGAACTGTTTGATACGCTAGATCCTGACACCAACTCAATGAGCAAAGACAGGAGCAGTTATGGGGCCTGGGTCAGCACTCTGTAACCTTCTTGATCAACCCATATGATTAAACATTTTGCTCTGGAAGCCAAGGTATATGGGATACATGTGAATGGGAATATCCACGCATAAGTGCCTTTCCATAAAGTTAATTCCCTGCTTGTCCTCCTGTTACGCATTGCCTCAAGCTTCTTTGTTTTAAATGCATCTGCTTCCTGTCTATTCCTCCATAGCCTGTCTATCTCTCCTTGAAGTGTTTCACATTTCTCCACTCTGTTTGCTCAATCTCCTATTTTTGTGCCAGCAACCTTTCAAAATGTGCTTCCTAAGCCCAAATGTAAACCAGCCAAATATACCAAGAATAAAAGACTCAGCATTGATCCCCTTAGTTACAACATTCTCCATTCCATATAACATCCATTTATCCTGCAATCTGTTGGATCTCCTCGAACACAAAGATTCCTTGGTCTGCATCAAACTGGACGTGCTGCTTGGTGGTATGAAGAATGGTTTGGATTATCTGTGAAAGACTTGGAATTGGTTCCTCCTCACCCCTAAATGTGACTCCACACTCACAATACAATGGGGCCAACAGACTTGCACACTGCCACTTTCTGAACCCAATACAGCACTCACTTTATATCACAAATACCCTTGTAAAGAAAAAGGATCAGAAACCCACTGATAACGTCAAATCCTTTGAAGGGTTAAAGAGTTTATCCCACAACAAAAGCTGTGGTAATTTGTTATTCTCGTATGAAGTGTCATGCCTGCCGCCTTTCACATTAGCATTGACATCAAGGCAGCAATAGAGAAGAACAAGAGAGATCCACCTCATTAATTTGTACCAGCAATCTCCTTCAAACTTCAAACAACCCATCTCCTGCTCTTCTCTTTCAAACAGGGGCTTGTGCAGAGATCAGTCCTTTTCAGGAAATGGCGCAGTTTTATTTAAGATGCTTCAAGAAAGCTGCCATACTGATATTCTAGTCCTGAACAAGCATAAATTTCCTCTAATTAAATATAGGGAAGGTCAAAGCCAATGTCCCTGGCCACTGTCCCAAACTCCATTCCCTCACAGTTGATTCCGCCCCTTTCCCAGGCCATTGTCTCAGGCTCAACCACACTGTTTTGCAACCTTGTCCTATCTCTAAACTGAGTTTCCACCTACATATCCACTCCCTCTCCAAGACTGCCTACTTCCATCTCTGTAACATTACCTTTCTCTGCTCTGCTTCAACTCATCTGCTGCTGAAACCTTCATCCATGCTTCCTACATTGGCTCCCAATCTCGCAACAATTCAAGTTTAGGACTCTCATGATTGTTTTCAAATCTTAGAATCATAAAATGACACATCGCAGAAGAGGCCATTCAACCCATCGAGTACACACAGACACATTAGAAACACCTGAACTCCCACCTAATCCCATCAGCCAGCACTTGGCCCATAGCCCTAAATGTTACGGTATGTCAAGTGATCATTCAGATCCTTTTTAAAGGATGTGAGGCAACCCGCCTCCACCACCCTCCCAGGCAGTGCATTCCAGGCCATCACCACCCTCAGGGTAAAAAGAGTTTTCCTCACATCCCCCCTAAACCTCCTGCCCCTCATCTTGAACTTATGCCCCTTTGTGACTGACCCTTCGACTAAGGGGAACAACTGTTCCTTATCCACTCTGTCCATGTCCCTCATAATCTTGTATACCTTGATCAGGTCACACCTCATACTTCTCCGCTTCAACGGAAACAAGCCAAGCCTACCCAACCTCTCTTCATAGCTTGAATGTTCCATCCCACGCAGCATCCTGGTGAATCTCCTCTGCACCCCTCCAGTCCAATCATATCCTTCCAATGTGGCGACCAGAACTGCACACAGTACTCCAGCTGTGGCCTCATCAAAGTTCTATACAACTCCAACATGACTTCCCTGCTTTTGTAATCCATACCTTGATTGATAAAGGCAAGTGTCCTATATGCCTTTTTCACCACCCTACCAACATGCCCTTCCATCTTCAGAGATCTATGGATCAACATGCCAAGGTCCCTTTGTTCCACAGAACTTCCTAGTGACTTGGTTTATTATTGTCACATGTATTAGTATACAGTGAAAAGTTTTGTTTCTTGTGCACTATACAAAGCATACCGTTCATACAGAAGGAAAGGAGAGAGTGCAGAATGTAGTGTTACAGTCATAGCTATGGTGTAGAGAAAGATCAACTTAGCGCGAGGTAGGTCCATTCAAAAGTCTCATGGCAGCAGGGAAGAAGCTGTTCGAGTCGATTGGTACATAACCTCAGACTTTTGTATCTTTCTCCCGACAGAAGAAGATGGAAGAGAGTATGTCTGGGGTGCGTGAGGTCCTCAATTATGCTGGCTATTTTTCTGAGGCAGCGGGAAGTGTAGACGGAGTCAATGGATGGGAGGCTAGTTTGCATGATGGATTGGGCTACATTCACGATCCTTTATAGTTTCTTGTTTGGGCAGAGCAGGAGCCATACCAAACTGTGATACAACCAGAAAGAATGCTTTCTATGATGCATCTGTAAAAGTTGGTGAGAGCCTTAGCTGACATGCCAAATTTCCTTAGTCTTCTGAGAAAGTAGAGGCGCTGGTGGGCTTTCTTAATTATAGTGTCGGCATGGGGGGACCAGGACAGGTTGTTGGTGATCTGGACACCTGAAAACCTGAAGCTCTCGACCATTTCTACTTCGTCCCAATTGATGTAGACAGGGGCATGTTCTCCACTACGTTTCCTGAAGTCTATGACGATCTCCTTCGTTTTGTTGACATTGAGGGAGAGATTATTATTGTCACACCAGTTCACCAGATTCTCCATCTCATTCCTGCACTCTGTCTCGTCACTGTTTGAGATCCAACCCACAACGATGGTGACGTCGGCAAACTTGAAAATCGAGTTAGAATCATAGAATCCTACAGTGCAGAAAGAGGCCATTCGGCCCATTGAGTCTGCACCAACCACAATCCCACCCAGGCCCTATCCACATATCCCTACATATTTACCCACTAACCCCTCTAACCTATGCATCCCGGGACACTAAGGGGCAATTTAGAATGGCCAATCAACCTAGCCCGCACATCTTTCGACTGTGTGAGGAAACCGGAGCACCCGGAGGAAACCCACGCAGACACAGGGAGAATGTGCAAACTCCACACAGACAGCGACCCGAGCCAGGATTCGAACCCAGGTCCCTGGAGTTGTGAAGCAGCAGTGCTAACCACTGTGCTACCGTGCCGCCCGAGCTGTGGAGTTGGAGTTGGAGTTGGAGAGGAATTTGGCCAGTCATGGGTGCATAAGGAGTATAGTGGGGACTGAGGACACAACCTTATGGGGCACCGGTGTTGAGGATGATCATGGAGGAAGTGTTGTTGCCTACCCCGAATGGTGTCCTACTTGTCAAATTACTCCTTTCAAAGTATATCACCTCACATCTTTCCATGGCTTCATCCCTCCCTAGCTCGTTAACCTCCTCCAGCCCTACACTACTCTGAAGTCTCTCTGTTCTTCTAATTCTACATATTTTGCAGTCCCAGTTACATTTGCTCCCCCATTGATGGCCGAATCTTTGGCTGCTTAGGCTTTAAACTCAGACATTCCCTCCCTTAACCCCTCTCTCCCTATTCCTTATATAAATGCTGTTGATAATGCCACTCTCAGTCCCGCCTCCTGTGGCATCAAGTTGCAGAGTTATGGGTGCAAGAACTACGTGCTACGTCCATTTCAGAAACCTCAGGACTGCACAAACTGGGGGCAATCTCATATTACCTGATCCTGCTCCAAATTCATCACCATATTCACAAATCAAATTAGAGAATTTCAGTGCTGTTGTGTCTGATGGCAAATCCCTGGCTTCCATCCATCATTGGAAAAACTGAAAAAGATTCAATAGTTTCACACTTTGCTGCATCTGGAGTGCTGCATTCGGAGCATCACACACGGAGCGTCTTACTTGGAATGTTACATCCAGGGCATCACATTTAGAGTTCCACGTTCCCAGAGCCTCACATCTGCAGCGTCGCATTCAGAGGTGTCACATCTGGAGCATCACATCTGGAGCTTCACATCTGGAGTGTCACATTCGGAAAGTTCCATCTGGAGTATCACATTTGGAATGTTACATCTGGAGTGTCGCATCCGGAGTGCCACACCTGGAGTGTCACATTCAGAATGCCACATCTGGAGTGCCACATTTCTGGCACCATCCATTATTGGAAAAACTGAAAAAGATTCAATAGTTTCACATCTGGAGTGCCAAACATGGAGTGCTGCACCTGGAATGCTGCATTCGCAGTGTCACATCTGGATTGTGACAGGATGGTGATGGTGTTGTGAGACTTCTTACTGTGCTTACCCCAGTCCAACGCCGGCATCTCCACATTGTGACAGGATGACATTGACCTTTGGTGATAGCGAAACAGCTGCCTGATTTTCACACCATTCAATTTGTTTTCATGAAGGAAAGGCAAACTGCTGATCTACTGTTACCCAGTTCGTACCAACTGCAAGGACCAACTCCACCTTAAGACACACAAGTGACATATGGAGGGGAGTATGCAGCTCCTGAGGAAAACTGGTGTGTGTGAAAGAGAGGGAAGGAGAGAGGTGGAGGGAGGGAGAGAGGAAGAGATAAACAAAGAAAGCGAGAGTGAAAAAAAGGGAGGGAGATTGAAAGAAAAGAGGGAAAGAGAAAGGTGATAGAAGGGAAGGGAAAGGGAGAGAGGAAAATATACAGATGGATGGGGAGAGACAGGCAGAGAGAGAGAGGGGTGGGTAAGGACAAAGAGAAAGAGGAAGAGATCAGATGGACAGAAGGAGGGAGGATGGAAGGGAGGGGGGTATGGCAGGCAGGGAGGGAGTGAGAGGAGTTGATGGGGAGAGACATAGAGAACAGAAAGAGAACAGGGGAAAGGGAAATATAGAGAGAGAGAGAGGGAGGGTATGGGAGAGCAAGGATATGAGAGATGGAGGATGTGACCGAGAGAGGGAGTGACAGGGAGGAAGAAAGGAAGAAGGAGAAAGAGAGAGGGAGTGAGGGAGGAAAAAGCATTGAAATGCTCTGAAAGGGAGTGCATGAGAGAGGAAAAAGGTGTGAGGGAGGAAAGGAGTGAGAGAGAGAGGGAGGATATGATAGTGGGATGGAGAGAGGGCGAGAGAGAGAGAGAGCGGAGTGGGAGGGAATGCTACAGCTGACAGTCTCCACATATGGTGACTGGGAGGAGCTTTCATAATGCACAATTCCTATTCTCTAACATTTCTATTCAGCACCTGCTCAACGGTACAGAAAGAAACCTTCGCTCACTGGGAGGCTGGGATTACTGCAGGAAACACTCGGTCAGGTCTCTCGGATGATGGAAACTGCCCAAAGTACACACTTAAATTAAGCGACAGTTTTCTACGACTTAATCTGCAAAGAACACTTTGGTGAGATTTCTGGTCTGTGATTAACCTGTGCTTCTGCATTGTTTCATTACTGCTAAAGATTGGAACCAATTAGACGTGGATAGATGTCAAACATTAGCTTATAAACATCGAGATTTATTCAAAGATGCCGTTTTATAAAAGCTCTTTCTAACCCTGGATTATACTTTTTGTTCAACGGTCCAACTGATGCACAGGGAGCTGGATATTTCAGATCTTAGCCAGATCAGAGCAGTGAATATCCTATCATATTCCCTCATCCACACCGAAATACCCCTTATTCACATTCAACACCTGTGTCGCCTCCTGCAGTCAGTGGGGTGCATCTCCTGGTCACGTAGTGCAACCAGTTCATTGCTATTGTTTAGCTGGCTCTGCGTTTTATGTAGTAAGTGTGCATGGGGAAACTGTATTTCAGTGACTATTTAGCAGCTTTCCCTGCTCCTCTGTCATCATTCACAGCTAGTGTCCTTACTTGCTTGATTTATTGGTTGTTATGGTTTGTGAAGCTTTAAAACTGTACATTAAATTTGGACTATGTGCAAGAACTTTCTTTACAAGCCCCATTGTCGGCAATCGAGAAGTTCATCTGTCATTCAATCGCCAGCCCCCTCAATTCTTGCTGCAGTACTGGTCATTAATATGTTATCATCTCCAATTTGGGATGGGAGCTGAGCTATCTCTCGCAGACACTTCCAACCATCTTGTTTTTATGTACAGCCTCACACTCCCCTTGGAATCATAGAATGATAAGCACTGCAGAAGACTATTACCCTCTTAATCCCACTCTTTCCCCCTAGTCCTGTACATGTTTTTACCCTTCAGGTACTTTTCCAATTTCCTTTTGAGTGTTAGTATTGAATCTGCTTCTGTCATCCTTGCAAACCATGCATTTGTGACCACAATAGTTCCTTGTGTAAAGAATAGTCCCCCATGTTGCCTCTGGTTCTTTTTGCCAATCACCTTAAGTCTGTGTCCTCTAGTTTTTAAACTGTTTTCCACTGAAAAAAAATTCTCCTTATTTATTCTGTCTAAGACCTTCATAATTTTGACCAACTCTTTCAAATCATCCCTGAATTGTCTATGCTGTAAGGTAAGCAGCCACAGCTTTCTCCAGTTTTTCCACATAATTGAAGTGCTTCAGCCTTGTCCCATTCTAATAAATCCTCTTCGCTACCACATCCTTCCTAAAGAATAGTGTCCAGAAACCATTAACCCAACTGAGGCTTAACCAGTGACTTACTAAGGTTGAGCATAACTTCATTACATTAGTACTTTATACCTCTATTAATACAGCTCAGAATCACAATGCTTTTTTGAAACAACATTCTTAAACTGCCCTGCCACCTTTAGGGATTTGTACAGATGCACTCTCAGGTCTCTCAGTTCTTTAATATTGCCATTCTTCATTGTTCCTACCAAAATCTATCACTTTACACTTGCTTACATTAAATCTGCCCCACATCTGCCCATTTCATCAGCCTAACTATGTCCTGAACACTGCTACTATTCTTACTGTTTACTATATTTCCAAGGATAGTGCCATTGGCTAATTGAAGATTACGCCCTCAATGCCCAAGTTCATGTCATTAAGATGTATCAAAAAGAACGATAGTCCCAATATTGACCTCTGGGGGGCACCAGGCTTCATCATAATTCTCTGTTATCTAGGCCAATTTTGTATCCAATGCTCCTTCAATCTTTAATTTTGTTAACCAGTTTATTTTGCGACACTTTATCAAACATCTCTTAGAAGTATATATCCACATGATGCATGGACTTTAATTTAGCTAATTTCCTTGAAGAGAATGCAGAGCTGCAGAAAGGAATCAAAGCACCCTCAATTAGTACCAAGGAGGGATTCTGAATTATTCAAATGATTAAGTGTTTCTTGACCTGACAGTACTCTGCTTCTGCCACCTTTTCAGGCCATGCTTTTGAGATCACAATAACTCACTTTGTCTTACCTCCTTCTCTTTCACAGGCTGTTCCTTGGTAAACGTGCCCTTAAAGTTCCTGTATTGAAAAATTCACCAAGGGAACATCACTTTCATTACTCTGTTCTCTACAGGACCAGATTGATACCAAATGTAGCAAAAATAGACTCCACTGAAGAATTCCACAAGGGAATTAATTCAGTTTTTCATTAATTAAAGAGTAAAGGGATTATTGTTAACCTTGGTGCACAGGACAGGGAAAAACCGGCACTTTCCAGAGCCTTGAAGCAAAGTATGTGTTGCATGCGAGTGTGATTGTGAATGAAATGGAATGTAGGCAAGAGAGGAGTGTGAGCGATGGGAGACAGATATTGAGTTAAAGAGTTGACGTCTGAAGGTAACAAGGGGGACTGAAGAGACTGTGTGACAATGAGGTGTGATACCAGACAGTGATTTGAGACGTTATCCATTTGGCAGGTTTTTCATTGTTTTAAAAATGTTTTGTGTTTCCCTCTCAAAAGTGCTGATACTCAATAGTAGGCCCTGTGGGGACTCCGTCTAATCCAGGAGTCACTGGACAGTAATCAGGAGCAGGAACCCTGGCAGACTTGTCCTCTCTCTCTAACTCAGGGTTCATTGGGCAGTGATCAGGAGCAGGAGCCCTGGCCAATTTCCTCCCTCTCTCTAATTCGGGGGTCACTGGACAGCGATCAGGAGCAGGAACCCTGGTCAATTTCTCCTTTTTCTCTCTCTCTTGAGTTTCACTGGACAGCGATCGTGAGCTGAAATACTGGCTAGTTTCTTCTCTCCTATGTCTCTCTGTTCCATAAGGGAGCAGAAAAGCCTTTTAATACTTTGGAAAACAGCATGTACTTTTGCTCTTTTACTGGAGGTGCTCATCTGTTTAAAATGAAAGTCTTTAAATCTTTTACACACAGCTGGGAGAAGAATCAGTGAGATCCATTAGTCCCTCATAGTGGGGAATCTCATCATGGAGTTTCAATGCCTGTGGACTCTGAACTCCAATTCCCCTGTTGGTACCAGAGGTGTCATGATTGCTCCCAAAGGTGGAGGTCACAGAACCCGACCTGTCTGCCTCAGTACTTGCCCCATCTGAAGTACTTCTCCCATATTCTGCATTATGACTTCACTGAATCACTTTTTATAAGTCTATTTCTTTGAATTTGCAAAATAGTGCAAGAAAAAGCTAAATAAATGAATGGATTATAATTCAGTGCAATTACCACACACTGTGAGCAAATAGGCAAGTAGAGGGACAAGTAAGAGTTGTTTTACCTGATGATCGTCTTTTCCAATCCAATTTTTTTGATATCTATTTTCATGCAACTGGTGATTACGATTTGGAATGCCCTGTCTAAGATTCAGTAGTACCTATCAAAATAAAGAATTAAATAAACATTTGAATGAGCAAAAGTTGTAGAGATATGAGGAAAGAGCAGGGAATGAAAATCGTTGGATTGCTCCTTGAAAGAGCTGGCACAGACTTAATGGGCTGAATGGCCTTCTTCTGCGCTACACGATTCAATGATGCTATGAATTCCTTCAGTGATCATCTTTGGAAATTCATCCGGATTAAATCCAGACAAAGGGAGGGAAAATGTCTCCTGTGATAAGAGGCAGGTCAGTGTTTGGACCCTTGAATGTATGTGGCATATCCTGACTGCCCCAATTTGAGACTACATGCCCCAAATTGGCAGTTATGCTAAAATGAAACACACTCAGTCTAAATCCTCTTTACCTTTGCCAATCTCACCTCATAGTCAATCTATCCTATGTCAAACAACTAACCCTGAGTGAAGGAGTAATCTGTCCTGGGTCAAGCAAGTGGCACTGGGGGATCCTTCAGAAATGGGAACGCCAAGGGCATGTCCCAGGGTAAATTAGGAGTGTTGGTGATTGGAACCTGCATGCCTGGCAATAGGCCTGTAGGACTTCACTGACCTCACCAGATTAGCCAAGGTGGGAGAAGCACAGCTTGTTGAGTTGATAGATCACTGTGTGTTGAATGGGGAGAGGCAACACTCTAACACTTGGCAGTTAAGCTCTGTATTCCCTGAATGACCTTAACACCCGACACAGCTCATGTTCTGTCTGCCTCTTTAGGTGGATGCTGAAAGCTGTAGATGCTTGAGCTGGTATTAGGGAAAGGCATGCAATGGACTGAATGTCCTCTATCTGACTTCACCCTCTGGTCTTTTGATAAGTTATTGCCTTCTCGAGGCCACGTGTTACCCCAATGTGTGTCACCCAATGTACTTTATCCCAACATGACTCAAGCCCTTTGTTTCTTTTCAGATGGTGCTGAAGTGTGGAGCGAGCAGTGACGATTTGGTCACTTCACCATGTTCAATGGGACAGTGAATAGAACCCATGAGGTTGACAGTTCTCAGCACAATTATCTTGCTCTCGTGTTTGGTGTCCTGCTAATCGTAGCCATCATCCTGGGCAATGTCCTGGTGTGCCTCAGCGTGCTTATTGAGAGATCCTTGAAGACAGCAACAAACTACTTCATAGTCAGCCTGGCTGTAGCAGATTTGCTTCTTGCTGTCCTTGTCCTGCCACTCTATGTGTACACTGAGGTAGGGATTCTGCACACTCACCAATTAAACAATCCACAAGGGGTCCTCAGGGCAGCGCCGCAGGCCTAACCATTTTTAGTTGCTTCATCAATAGTTTTCCCTCCACCATAAGGTGAGAGGTGGGGATGTTGTAGTGTCCAGGTCCATCTGCAACTCCTCAAATGCTGAAGTACTTCGACCGCAAACGCAGCAAGACCTGAACAACATTTAGGCTTGGGCTGATAACTGGTTAGTAATATTCATGCCACACCAAGTTCGAGGCATTGACCATCTCCAACAAGAAAGAATCTAATCATCTCTCCTTAGCCAGTCATGTATATGTCAAGACTATTGGAACTGGTGAGAGGTTGGCTATTCTTTGCCAAATGGCAGCAATATTTAAAGGTTTCAATCCTCATTAAATGTACATCTATGTAATTTCCTTAGATGCTCATTCAACCAGATGCTGTAGCTTCAATTACATGTCTATCACGGGTACAGTAACGATTCCTCAAAACTGATTCATCAAAAAATCCCAAAGTACAGCTTGGGTTGGATACAGAGCTCCCTCTGTACTGTCCAACAACTGGCTTAGTAACCAATGATTGATGCATTAAACAGCATCACAACAGAAAATCTCTATCTGGTTAAAGATGTTTCATTCATAGACCATCTTAAGCACTTCTTATTGGCACTTTCAACTCCAGCCCCTTCTCCTCATGCTTAATTCCAACCACCACTGTATACTTCAATCCCATCAACCCACCTTCTCTCCAATATCCCCTTCCTACCTACTTTCTCCCCATATTCTCCAATTGTCCCTGACAACCATATATCTTAATGCCTCATTTTCCAGTAGCAATTATGATTGTCTCATGGCCACACTGACCCTTTCTTCACACACTGGCCATTGATCGAGGGTGTTGCAAAAAGTTCCTTCCATGTTACGTGCAGGGCATGGGTGGACACTGAGAAATCTCCAAATTCCAGGAACATGGAATGGAATCTAGAAGGATCTTGGCCAGTGGTGTTGATATCAAGACTGCCAAGATTCCATCAACCGGGAGTGTTCCTAATATCCACCAACAGCCATGTCTGCAGTGGCCTCACCCACCTTCTCATTCCAGAAAGTTCCACGAGGGAGTATCCTTTTCATTCCTGTTTTAGGAATCAGGAAAGTTTATGGAATGTCAGTTCATGGCTGCAGCTTTCTGGTGTAAGTAGCCATGCCTCTATTTTGGACATCATTTTATTTCAGTTATT
Organism: Mustelus asterias; assembly: GCF_964213995.1. Lineage (NCBI taxonomy): Eukaryota > Metazoa > Chordata > Chondrichthyes > Carcharhiniformes > Triakidae > Mustelus > Mustelus asterias. The sequence continues at coordinate 61,870,496 of NC_135819.1, forward strand.
TCTTGTGTTAATGTGAAGCCCCAGTGGCTGTGTGTGTTACTGCTGTATGTGTTACTGCTGTGTGTGTTACTGCTGTTGTCTGAAATTCAACATTTTCTGCTTTTTTCCAGTTTCAGGGTGGAATCTGGACTCTGAACATCTTCCTGTGTGATGCATTAATGACAATGGATGTGATGCTTTGCACTGCCTCCATTTTCAACCTCTGTGCAATCAGTGTGGACAGGTTTGTATCGGTATTCACATCTCCTGTCACCCTCACTCCATAGAACCTGTCTCCAGTAAGTCCCAGGTTGAGGTGATTGCTGAGTCTGTCCATACATGTAAAGGTTTTGTCCCCTTTTCAGTCAGCATCATTTCAAGTTTAAATGTTTTTTCAAACAGCAATTGGTACAAATTTCCTGAAGTTACCTAAATAAGGTTTAAGATAAAAATTGAGAAGGACAAAGACTAAAAATAAAGGGGAATAAAGCTGAGTTTCAGGGGATGAGAATGGAATTTTGGAAGTAATCTTGGAAAATAATACTGATAAACATCCAAATTGAACATTAGTGGGAAACATTAAAACAGCCCAGAGTCCACCCAAATGTATGATCAAATTAACTAGTAATGATGCACCATGAATTATTAAAGAGATAAGAGCAAAATTGCAACTCAAGAAAAAGACAAACATTTGGTACATTAAGAATGACAAAAAGGAATATGAAATGGTTAGAAAATAAGTTAAAACAAAAACAACTGGGAAGTCAAAGAGAAAATACAAAATTAAATGATGAAGGATAGAAATAAAGTATTCTACAGACTGATAAAACTCCTTCTCAGGATGAAATGCATCATTGGACTCTAATGTTATTCCAGTATATAGAAAGGGAGTTGGAATAGTCCAGGAAACAGAGACTAATTTTCTTAATATAAAAGCAAATTACTGCGGATGCTTGAATATGAAATAAAAACAGAAAATGCTGGAAAATCTCAGCAGGTCTAACAGCATCTGTGGAGAGAGAACAGGGCTAATGTTTCAAGTCTGGATGACCCTTCGTCAGAGCATTATCTTAATGTCAGTAGTAGGAAAGACAATGGAATTCTTAATCAAAGATATAATAGAAAAAAATCTAGAAGCTGATAATGTAATAGTTAACAGGGATTCCAAAGGAAAAATTACACTTGACCAACATTACTGAATTGGTTGTAACAGAAGGGTAGATAAGGGCATTTGGATTTACAAATAGCTTTCCATAAGGTAAAGTGTAGTAGACATACGACCAAGGTCAGAACATGTGGAGTCTGAGGACAAGCAGCAGAATGGATAGCAAGCAGAACAGAAACCAGACCTGGGTTTAAAGGTAGTTACTCAGATTGGCAAAATAAGGGAAGTGGTGTTCTACAAGGATCGCTGCTGGGACTACTGTTCTTCACCATCTACATAAACAATTTGGAATCAGAATTACGATTTTGGATAACACCAAATTGGGGTAGTTAATATAGAGGAAGTTAACAACACAATATGGGAAGACATTAGTAAACCTGTAGAATGGGTGCATAATTGGCAAATGAATTTCAGTCAAGAGAAGTGTGAGATGGAACAATTTTATTGGAAGAACAAGCAGGCGACATCCACCTTGGAAAATAAGTATTTAAATGGGGTAGAAGAATCCTGGGATCTGAGGGTTCAGATACACAAATCACTGAAAGCAGCAACTAAAACAAAAGCAAACAAACACTGATGCTCATTTCCAGAGGGACAAAATTGAGAAGCAGAGAGTTTATGTTCAACTTGTATAGCACCTTGGTTGATTGACATTTGGGGGTACTATGAACAATTGGGGCCATAAAAGGTAGGAGCAGGAACAGATCATTTGACACCTCAAGCCATTGTTCAATATAATCCCAGCTGATCCTCAGCCTCATCTCCACTTTTCACCCATTCCACATATCCCCTGATAATACGAGGGACTAATCATCTACTTTAGTCTTAAATATATTCAACAATGAAATATCCACAACCCTGTGGGGTCAAGATTTCTAAAGATTCACAATCCTTTGAATAAAGAAATTTCTCCTCAGCTCAGTACTAAAAGATTGTCTCTTAACCTGAGGCCGTGGCCTCACATTCTAGATTCCCCGGGCAGAGACACACGGTGTCTACCCTATTAAGCCCCTTTAGAATAGTGTATGTTTCAATAAGGCACATTTTCTTCTTCTGAACTCTATTGAATATGATCCCAATTTACTCAGCTTCTCATCATAGGCCAATTCTCGCATCCCAGGAATCAATCAAGTGAACCTTTAATGTGCTGCCTCCAGGTAGCTCAGTTGGCTAGGCAGTTAGTGTGTGGATCAGATTAATACAAACAGCATGGGGGGTTGGATTCCTGTTTCAGCTAATATTGATTTAAAATTTGCTACTTTCACCTAACCATAGAAAAAGATCACTGCACTTAACTGAGGTTCAATAAATAACCCCCAGAATACTTAAGAAGATCTCTTTGCAGCTACTTTGTATCCTCCTCACAGCTTATAGAGCTTATAAAGTGACATGACAGCATGCGGCCTCACAGTGCCAGGGACCCAGGTTCGATTCCTGGCTTGGGTCACTGTCTGAAAATAAAGAATGCATCTAAGGCAAAGCCAGTAAATACAATGGAGAAAGGAATAGAAGGGTATGTTTATGGGATTAGTTGAAGAGGATTGTGAGAAGATTCACATGGAGCACAAATGTTGACATTGATCTGTTTTGCTAGTGGCCTGTTTCAGCATTGTAGAAATTAGCACTACGTTCCAATACCTGATTTAATGGCTCTTATTTAAAGCTTCTGATTACCTGATTCTGACCAAGATCTTTATTTATTTGGTTTCATGGATCCAAGCCAAAATTTCTAGTTTCTGGTTTAACTGTTTATGATCAAAGCCTCTGGTTACCTGGTTTAACCAGTCTTGTCTAAAGATTCTAGTTACCTGGTTCTGACCAAAGCCTTTAGTTACCTAGTTTGATGGGTTGTGAATACAGTAATTGCTGCCAGGAAGCTGCTCCACCCATTTATAGGAGCCCCAAACTCCATTGTAACATTTCCACTGTTCTCTCTCTCAGTTGTACCACACAAAGGTGCTGCTCACAACCCTAACAGCGAACAAGATATAACCCTAATAATTCAATCTCTCTCTAATTTAACTCTTGCCAGAAGCTTGTGCTTCTGTCTGACATATATTGGAGTGCAGCCAAACCGAGAAAGTCGGTGGAATAAAGTGGCTTGTGTGTCTGTCTAAACAATTGGCAAACATGCCCAAATCCTCGAAACAGTGCCCCGGAAATTCCTGGGAACTGCTCTGGAGCAGACAACTTCACTGGAAAAGTGGCATTAACTTTGTCAACATGCATCTGAGGGTAGATAACCTTAATGGGGTGGTTGATGTGCCTCACACCCGGGCCTGGAGTCAATGGTCACAGCAGAGGAAGCTGGCCAATTTGAGCTGTTGGAACTTGGTTGAATTCCTGGGACAATCTTGCTGATGGATATTTGCTCTCTGCCTCTGTCTCTTGTGCAGGTACATTGCTGTGGTTGTGCCCCTGAAGTACAACAGGAACCATTTCAGTGGGCGCCAGCTGGTTCTCATCACAGCCACCTGGCTGCTGTCCCTTGGGGTGGCTTCTCCAGTCATCTTTGGCCTCAACAACGTTCCGGACCGCGATGTGACAGATTGTAAGCTGGAGGACGGCACTTTCGTGGTTTACTCCTCCATCTGCTCCTTCTTCGTGCCGTGCCCGCTGATGGTGCTGCTGTACTATGGCATGTCCCGGGGCCTCCGGCGCTGGGGGGAGAACCGCAAAACAGCACTGGCGGCCCAGGGGCACAGCCTGTCCCTCAGGCTGCGGCCCAGCAAGGCCGAGCGGCCGGTGGTGAGATACCTCGTGCCGAAGCTCAGCCCCGCGACCGGCCGGAACATTCCAGAAAGTCACCTGATCGCCGCGCAGCTGGACAGCGCCTCAGACCTGGAGACACCGGACGGAGCGAAGGTGGGAAGCCCCAAGGTGAACGGACTCGGACAAGGGGCCGAGCGGGGTGTGAGGAAGGCGGCGACGGTCAGAAGCCGCAGAGTGAGCGGGCGGGAGAGGAAGGCCATGAAAGTCCTCCCGGTGGTCGTAGGTGGGTGTTCAACCCTGCAACATGGCCCCAGGAGGCAGAGACAGGCAAACTGACACAGGGGGGAGGGGAACAGGGGTGAGGTGGGGAAGGGGAACGGGGGTGAGGTGGGGAAGGGGAACGGGGGTGAGGTGGGGAAGGGGAACGGGGGTGGGGTGGGGAAGGGGAACGGGGGTGGGGTGGGGAAGGGGAACGGGGGTGGGGTGGGGAAGGGGAACGGGGGTGGGGTGGGGAAGGGGAACGGGGGTGGGGTGGGGAAGGGGAACGGGGGTGGGGTGGGGAAGGGGAACGGGGGTGGGGAAGGGGAACGGGGGTGGGGAAGGGGAACGGGGGTGGGGTGGGGAAGGGGAACGGGGGTGGGGTGGGGAAGGGGAACGGGGGTGGGGTGGGGAACGGGGGTGGGGTGGGGTGGGGAAGGGGAACGGGGGTGGGGAAGGGGAACGGGGGTGGGGAAGGGGAACGGGGGTGGGGAAGGGGAACGGGGGTGGGGAAGGGGAACGGGGGTGGGGTGGGGAAGGGGAACGGGGGTGGGGAAGGGGAACGGGGGTGGGGTGGGGAAGGGGAACGGGGGTGGGGAAGGGGAACGGGGGTGGGGTGGGGAAGGGGAACGGGGGTGGGGTGGGGAACGGGGGTGGGGTGGGGAAGGGGAACGGGGGTGGGGAAGGGGAACGGGGGTGGGGAACGGGAACGGGGGTGGGGTGGGGAACGGGGGTGGGGTGGGGAACGGGGGTGGGGTGGGGAACGGGGGTGGGGTGGGGAACGGGGGTGGGGTGGGGAACGGGGGTGGGGTGGGGAACGGGGGTGGGGTGGGGAAGGGGAACGGGGGTGGGGTGGGGTGGGGTGGGGAACGGGGGTGGGGTGGGGTGGGGAAGGGGAACGGGGGTGGGGTGGGGTGGGGTGGGGAAGGGGAACGGGGGTGGGGTGGGGTGGGGAAGGGGAACGGGGGTGGGGTGGGGTGGGGAAGGGGAACGGGGGTGGGGTGGGGTGGGGTGGGGAAGGGGAACGGGGGTGGGGTGGGGTGGGGAAGGGGAACGGGGGTGGGGTGGGGTGGGGAAGGGGAACGGGGGTGGGGTGGGGAAGGGGAACGGGGGTGGGGTGGGGAAGGGGAACGGGGGTGGGGTGGGGAACGGGGGTGGGGTGGGGAACGGGGGTGGGGTGGGGAAGGGGAACGGGGGTGGGGTGGGGTGGGGAACGGGGGTGGGGTGGGGTGGGGAACGGGGGTGGGGAACGGGGGTGGGGTGGGGTGGGGAAGGGGAACGGGGGTGGGGTGGGGTGGGGAAGGGGAACGGGGGTGGGGTGGGGTGGGGAAGGGGAACGGGGGTGGGGTGGGGTGGGGAAGGGGAACGGGGGTGGGGTGGGGTGGGGAAGGGGAACGGGGGTGGGGTGGGGTGGGGAAGGGGAACGGGGGTGGGGTGGGGAAGGGGAACGGGGGTGGGGTGGGGTGGGGAAGGGGAACGGGGGTGGGGTGGGGTGGGGAACGGGGGTGGGGTGGGGTGGGGAACGGGGGTGGGGTGGGGAAGGGGAACGGGGGTGGGGTGGGGTGGGGAAGGGGAACGGGGGTGGGGTGGGGAACGGGGGTGGGGAACGGGGGTGGGGATGGGGAACGGGGATGGGGAACGGGGATGGGGAACGGGGAACGGGGGTGGGGATGGGGAACGGGGGTGGGGATGGGGAACGGGGGTGGGGATGGGGAACGGGGATGGGGAACGGGGGTGGGGATGGGGAACGGGGAACGGGGGTGGGGTGGGGAACGGGGGTGGGGAACGGGGGTGGGGTGGGGAACGGGGGTGGGGTGGGGAACGGGGAACGGGGTGGGGAACGGGGAACGGGGGTGGGGTGGGGATGGGGAACGGGGAACGGGGGTGGGGTGGGGAACGGGGGTGGGGAACGGGGAACGGGGGTGGGGTGGGGAACGGGGGTGGGGTGGGGAACGGGGGTGGGGATGGGGAACGGGGGTGGGGATGGGGAACGGGGGTGGGGATGGGGAACGGGGGTGGGGATGGGGAACGGGGGTGGGGATGGGGAACGGGGGTGGGGTGGGGTGGGGATGGGGAACGGGGGTGGGGATGGGGAACGGGGGTGGGGATGGGGAACGGGGGTGGGGATGGGGAACGGGGGTGGGGATGGGGATGGGGAACGGGGGTGGGGTGGGGATGGGGAACGGGGGTGGGGTGGGGGTGGGATGTGGGGTGGGGATGGGGAACGGGGGTGGGGTGGGGTGGGGATGGGGAACGGGGGTGGGGTGGGGATGGGGAACGGGGGTGGGGTGGGGATGGGGAACGGGGGTGGGGTGGGGATGGGGAACGGGGGTGGGGTGGGGGGGGGATGGGGAACGGGGGTGGGGTGGGGGGGGGATGGGGAACGGGGGTGGGGTGGGGGGGGGATGGGGAACGGGGGTGGGGTGGGGGTGGGATGGGGAACGGGGGTGGGGTGGGGGTGGGATGGGGAACGGGGGTGGGGTGGGGATGGGGGGGTGGGGTGGGGATGGGGAACGGGGGTGGGGTGGGGAAGGGGAACGGGGGTGGGGAAGGGGAACGGGGGTGGGGAAGGGGAACGGGGGTGGGGAAGGGGAACGGGGGTGGGGTGGGGTGGGGAAGGGGAACGGGGGTGGGGTGGGGTGGGGAAGGGGAACGGGGGTGGGGTGGGGTGGGGAAGGGGAACGGGGGTGGGGTGGGGTGGGGAAGGGGAACGGGGGTGGGGTGGGGAAGGGGAACGGGGGTGGGGTGGGGTGGGGAAGGGGAACGGGGGTGGGGAAGGGGAACGGGGGTGGGGTGGGGAAGGGGAACGGGGGTGGGGTGGGGAAGGGGAACGGGGGTGGGGTGGGGAAGGGGAACGGGGGTGGGGAAGGGGAACGGGGGTGGGGAAGGGGAACGGGGGTGGGGTGGGGAAGGGGAACGGGGGTGGGGTGGGGAACGGGGGTGGGGTGGGGAAGGGGAACGGGGGTGGGGAAGGGGAACGGGGGTGGGGAACGGGAACGGGGGTGGGGTGGGGAACGGGGGTGGGGTGGGGAACGGGGGTGGGGTGGGGAACGGGGGTGGGGTGGGGTGGGGAAGGGGAACGGGGGTGGGGTGGGGTGGGGAAGGGGAACGGGGGTGGGGTGGGGTGGGGAAGGGGAACGGGGGTGGGGTGGGGTGGGGAAGGGGAACGGGGGTGGGGTGGGGAAGGGGAACGGGGGTGGGGTGGGGTGGGGTGGGGAAGGGGAACGGGGGTGGGGTGGGGTGGGGAACGGGGGTGGGGTGGGGAAGGGGAACGGGGGTGGGGTGGGGTGGGGAAGGGGAACGGGGGTGGGGTGGGGAACGGGGGTGGGGAACGGGGGTGGGGATGGGGAACGGGGATGGGGAACGGGGATGGGGAACGGGGAACGGGGGTGGGGATGGGGAACGGGGGTGGGGATGGGGAACGGGGGTGGGGATGGGGAACGGGGATGGGGAACGGGGGTGGGGATGGGGAACGGGGAACGGGGGTGGGGTGGGGAACGGGGGTGGGGAACGGGGGTGGGGTGGGGAACGGGGGTGGGGTGGGGAACGGGGAACGGGGTGGGGAACGGGGAACGGGGGTGGGGTGGGGATGGGGAACGGGGAACGGGGGTGGGGTGGGGAACGGGGGTGGGGAACGGGGAACGGGGGTGGGGTGGGGAACGGGGGTGGGGTGGGGAACGGGGGTGGGGATGGGGAACGGGGGTGGGGATGGGGAACGGGGGTGGGGATGGGGAACGGGGGTGGGGATGGGGAACGGGGGTGGGGATGGGGAACGGGGGTGGGGTGGGGTGGGGATGGGGAACGGGGGTGGGGATGGGGAACGGGGGTGGGGATGGGGAACGGGGGTGGGGATGGGGAACGGGGGTGGGGATGGGGAACGGGGGTGGGGATGGGGATGGGGAACGGGGGTGGGGTGGGGATGGGGAACGGGGGTGGGGTGGGGGTGGGATGTGGGGTGGGGATGGGGAACGGGGGTGGGGTGGGGTGGGGATGGGGAACGGGGGTGGGGTGGGGATGGGGAACGGGGGTGGGGTGGGGATGGGGAACGGGGGTGGGGTGGGGATGGGGAACGGGGGTGGGGTGGGGGGGGGATGGGGAACGGGGGTGGGGTGGGGGGGGGATGGGGAACGGGGGTGGGGTGGGGGGGGGATGGGGAACGGGGGTGGGGTGGGGGTGGGATGGGGAACGGGGGTGGGGTGGGGGTGGGATGGGGAACGGGGGTGGGGTGGGGGTGGGATGGGGAACGGGGGTGGGGTGGGGATGGGGGGGTGGGGTGGGGATGGGGAACGGGGGTGGGGTGGGGAAGGGGAACGGGGGTGGGGAAGGGGAACGGGGGTGGGGAAGGGGAACGGGGGTGGGGAAGGGGAACGGGGGTGGGGTGGGGTGGGGAAGGGGAACGGGGGTGGGGTGGGGTGGGGAAGGGGAACGGGGGTGGGGTGGGGTGGGGAAGGGGAACGGGGGTGGGGTGGGGAAGGGGAACGGGGGTGGGGTGGGGTGGGGAAGGGGAACGGGGGTGGGGTGGGGTGGGGAAGGGGAACGGGGGTGGGGTGGGGAAGGGGAACGGGGGTGGGGAAGGGGAACGGGGGTGGGGTGGGGTGGGGAAGGGGAACGGGGGTGGGGTGGGGAACGGGGGTGGGGAACGGGGGTGGGGATGGGGAACGGGGATGGGGAACGGGGATGGGGAACGGGGAACGGGGGTGGGGATGGGGAACGGGGGTGGGGATGGGGAACGGGGGTGGGGATGGGGAACGGGGATGGGGAACGGGGGTGGGGATGGGGAAGGGGAACGGGGGTGGGGTGGGGTGGGGAAGGGGAACGGGGGTGGGGTGGGGTGGGGAAGGGGAACGGGGGTGGGGAAGGGGAACGGGGGTGGGGAAGGGGAACGGGGGTGGGGTGGGGAAGGGGAACGGGGGTGGGGTGGGGAAGGGGAACGGGGGTGGGGTGGGGTGGGGAAGGGGAACGGGGGTGGGGAAGGGGAACGGGGGTGGGGAAGGGGAACGGGGGTGGGGAAGGGGAACGGGGGTGGGGTGGGGAAGGGGAACGGGGGTGGGGAAGGGGAACGGGGGTGGGGTGGGGAAGGGGAACGGGGGTGGGGAAGGGGAACGGGGGTGGGGTGGGGAAGGGGAACGGGGGTGGGGTGGGGAACGGGGGTGGGGTGGGGAAGGGGAACGGGGGTGGGGAAGGGGAACGGGGGTGGGGAACGGGAACGGGGGTGGGGTGGGGAACGGGGGTGGGGTGGGGAACGGGGGTGGGGTGGGGAACGGGGGTGGGGTGGGGTGGGGAACGGGGGTGGGGTGGGGTGGGGAAGGGGAACGGGGGTGGGGTGGGGTGGGGAAGGGGAACGGGGGTGGGGTGGGGTGGGGAAGGGGAACGGGGGTGGGGTGGGGAAGGGGAACGGGGGTGGGGTGGGGTGGGGTGGGGAAGGGGAACGGGGGTGGGGTGGGGTGGGGAACGGGGGTGGGGTGGGGAAGGGGAACGGGGGTGGGGTGGGGTGGGGAAGGGGAACGGGGGTGGGGTGGGGAACGGGGGTGGGGAACGGGGGTGGGGATGGGGAACGGGGATGGGGAACGGGGATGGGGAACGGGGAACGGGGGTGGGGATGGGGAACGGGGGTGGGGATGGGGAACGGGGGTGGGGATGGGGAACGGGGATGGGGAACGGGGGTGGGGATGGGGAACGGGGGTGGGGATGGGGAACGGGGAACGGGGGTGGGGTGGGGAACGGGGGTGGGGAACGGGGGTGGGGTGGGGAACGGGGGTGGGGTGGGGAACGGGGAACGGGGTGGGGAACGGGGAACGGGGGTGGGGTGGGGATGGGGAACGGGGAACGGGGGTGGGGTGGGGATGGGGAACGGGGAACGGGGGTGGGGTGGGGAACGGGGGTGGGGAACGGGGAACGGGGGTGGGGTGGGGAACGGGGGTGGGGTGGGGAACGGGGGTGGGGATGGGGAACGGGGGTGGGGATGGGGAACGGGGGTGGGGATGGGGAACGGGGGTGGGGATGGGGAACGGGGGTGGGGATGGGGAACGGGGGTGGGGTGGGGTGGGGATGGGGAACGGGGGTGGGGATGGGGAACGGGGGTGGGGAAGGGGAACGGGGGTGGGGTGGGGAAGGGGAACGGGGGTGGGGTGGGGAACGGGGGTGGGGTGGGGAACGGGGGTGGGGTGGGGAACGGGGGTGGGGTGGGGAAGGGGAACGGGGGTGGGGTGGGGTGGGGAAGGGGAACGGGGGTGGGGTGGGGTGGGGAAGGGGAACGGGGGTGGGGAAGGTGGCGGGGTGGGGAAGGTGGCGGGGAGGGGGCGGGGAGGGGGCGGGGAGGGGGCGGGGCAGGGAGGGGGCGGGAAGGGGGTGGGGAAGGGGGACGGGGTGGGGAAGGGGGACGGGGTGGGGAAGGGGGACGGGGTGGGGAAGGGGGACGGGGTGGGGAAGGGGGACGGGGTGGGGAAGGGGGGTGGGGAAGGGGGATGGGGTGGGAAGGGGGGTGGGGAAGGGGGATGGTGTGGGAAGGGGGGTGGGGAAGGGGGATGGGGTGGGAAGGGGGATGGGGTGGGAAGGGGGGTGGAGGACGGGGTGGAGGACGGGGTGGGGGAAGGGGGGACGGGGTGGGGGAAGGGGGGACGGGGTGGGGGAAGGGGGGACGGGGTGGGGGAAGGGGGGACGGGGTGGGGAAGGAGGGACGGGGTGGGGAAGGGGTGGGGAAGGGGGACGGGGTGGGGAAGGGGGACGGGGTGGGGAAGGGGGACGGGGTGGGGAAGGGGGACGGGGTGGGGAAGGGGGACGGGGTGGGGTGGGGACGGGCGACGGGGTGGGGACGGGGCGGGGAAGGGGGGCGGGGCGGGGAAGGGGGACGGGGCGGGGAAGGGGGACGGGGCGGGGAAGGGGGACGGGGCGGGGAAGGGGGACGGGGCGGGGAAGGGGGACGGGGCGGGGAAGGGGGACGGGGCGGGGAAGGGGGACGGGGCGGGGAAGGGGGACGGGGCGGGGAAGGGGGACGGGGCGGGGAAGGGGGACGGGGCGGGGAAGGGGACGGGGCGGGGAAGGGGGACGGGGCGGGGAAGGGGAACGGGGCGGGGACGGGGGACGGGGAAGGGGGACGGGGTGGGGAAGGGGGACGGGGTGGGGAAGGGGGACGGGGTGGGGAAGGGGGACGGGGTGGGGAAGGGGGACGGGGTGGGGAAGGGGGACGGGGTGGGGAAGGGGGACGGGGTGGGGAAGGGGGACGGGGTGGGGAAGGGGGACGGGGTGGGGAAGGGGGACGGGGTGGGGAAAGGGGGCGGGGGTGGGGAAAGGGGGCGGGGGTGGGGTGGGGAAGGGGGGAGGGGAAGGTGGTGGGGAGGGGGGAGGGGGAGGGGGACGGGAAGGGGGAGGGGGACGGGGTGGGGAAGGGGGAGGGGGACGGGGTGGGGAAGGGGGAGGGGGACGGGGTGGGGGTGGGGAAGGGGGAGGGGGACGGGGTGGGGAAGGGGGAGGGGGACGGGGTGGGGAAGGGGGAGGGGGACGGGGTGGGGAAGGGGGAGGGGGACGGGGTGGGGAAGGGGGAGGGGGACGGGGTGGGGAAGGGGAAGGGGGAGGGGGACGGGGTGGGGGAGGGGGACGGGGTGGGGGAGGGGGACGGGGTGGGGGAGGGGGACGGGGTGGGGGAGGGGGACGGGGTGGGGTAGGGGGAGGGGGACGGGGTGGGGTAGGGGGAGGGGGACGGGGTGGGGAAGGGGGAGGGGGGGTGGGGAAGGGGGAGGGGGGTGGGGGAAGGGGGAGGGGGGTGGGAAGGGGGAGGGTGGCGGGGAAGGGGAAGGGGGAGGGGGGCGGGGTGGGAAGGGAGGGGGGGCGGGGTGGGGGAGGGGGGGCGGGGTGGGGAAGGGAGGGGGGGCGGGGTGGGGAAGGGAGGGGGGGCGGGGTGGGGAAGGGAGGGGGGGCGGGGTGGGGAAGGGAGGGGGGGCGGGGTGGGGAAGGGGAGGGGGGGCGGGGTGGGGAAGGGAGGGGGGGCGGGGTGGGGAAGGGGGTGGGGCGGGGTGGGGAAGGGGGGGGGGCGGGGTGGGGAAGGGGGGGGGCGGGGTGGGGAAGGGGGGGGGGCGGGGGTGGGGAAGGGGGAGGGGGCGGGGTGGGGAAGGGGCGGGGTGGGGAAGGGGCGGGGTGGGGAAGGGGGAGGGGGGGCGGGGTGGGGAAGGGGGAGGGGGGGCGGGGTGGGGAAGGGGGAGGGGGGGCGGGGTGGGGAAGGGGTAGGGGGGGCGGGGTGGGGAAGGGGGAGGGGGGGCGGGGTGGGGAAGGGGGAGGGGGGGCGGGGTGGGGAAGGGGGAGGGGGGGCGGGGTGGGGAAGGGGGAGGGGGGGCGGGGTGGGAAGGGGGAGGGCGGGGTGGGGAAGGGGGAGGGGGGGGCGGGGTGGGGAAGGGGGAGGGGGGGGCGGGGTGGGGAAGGGGGAGGGGGGGCGGGGTGGGGAAGGGGGAGGGGGGGCGGGGTGGGGAAGGGGGAGGGGGGGCGGGGGTGGGGAAGGGGGAGGGGGGCGGGGTGGGGAAGGGGGAGGGGGGGCGGGGTGGGGAAGGGGGAGGGGGGGCGGGGTGGGGAAGGGGGGAGGGGGGGAGGGGGGGCGGGGTGGGGGAAGGGGGAGGGGGGGAGGGGGGGCGGGGTGGGGAAGGGGGAGGGGGGGCGGGGTGGGGAAGGGGGAGGGGGGGAGGGGGGGCGGGGTGGGGAAGGGGAGGGGGGGCGGGGAGGGGGGGCGGGGTGGGGGAGGGGGGAGTGGGGGTGGGGGAAGGGGGAGGGGGGGTGGGGAAGGGGGAGGGGGGCGGGGTGGGGAAGGGGGAGGGGGGCGGGGTGGGGAAGGGGGAGGGGGGGCGGGGTGGGAGGGGGCGGGGTGGGGAAGGGGGAAGGGGGGCGGGGTGGGGAAGGGGGAAGGGGGGCGGGGTGGGGACGGGGTGGGGAAGGGGGACGGGGTGGGGGAAGGGGGACGGGGTGTGGGGAAGGGGGACGGGGTGGGGGACGGGGTGGGGGAAGGGGGACGGGGTGGGGGAAGGGGGACGGGGTGGGGGAAGGGGGGCGGGGTGGGGGAAGGGGGGCGGGGTGGGGGAAGGGGGGCGGGGTGGGGGAAGGGGGACGGGGTGGGGGAAGGGGGACGGGGTGGGGGAAGGGGGACGGGGTGGGGGAAGGGGGACGGGGTGGGGGAAGGGGGACGGGGTGGGGGAAGGGGGTGGAGGACGGGGTGGGGGAAGGGGGGACGGGGTGGGGGAAGGGGGGTGGGGTGGGAGGATGGGGCTGCGGGACGGGGTGGGGAAGGGGGAAGGGGAGGGGGAAGGGGTTGGGGAAGGGGGTGGGGAAGGGGGAAGGGGGTGGGGAAGGGGGGAAGGGGGTGGGGAAGGGGGTGGGGGGGGGGGGAGGGGGTGGGGGGCAGGGAAGGGAAGGGGGTGGGGGCGGGGGAAGGGGGTGGGGGCGGGGGGAAGGGGGTGGGGGTGGGGAAGGGGGTGGGGAAGGGGGTGGGGAAGGGGGAAGGGGGTGGGGAAGGGGGAAGGGGGTGGGGAAGGGGGACGGGGTGCGGAAAGGGGACGGGGTGGGGTGGGGACGGGGTGGGAGAGGGGGGTGTGGAAGGGGGCGGGAGAGGGGGGTGTGGAAGGGGGCGGGAGAGGGGGGTGTGGAAGGGGGCGGGGAAGAGGGGGCAGGGAAGGGGAGTGGGGAAGAGGGGGCGGGGAAGAGGGGGCGTGGAAGTGGGACGGGGGTTGGGGAAGGGGGACGCGGGGTGGGGAAGGGGGACGGGGGGTGGGGAAGGGGGACGGGGGGTGGGGAAGGGGGACGGGGGGTGGGGAAGGGGGGACGGGGGGTGGGGAAGGGGGACGGGGGGTGGGGAAGGGGGACGGGGGTGGGAAGGGGGACAGGGGTTGGGGAAGGGGGACAGGGGTTGGGGAAGGGGGACGGGGTGGGGAAGGGGGACGGGGTGCGGAAAGGGGACGGGGTGGGAGAGGGGGGTGTGGAAGGGGGTGGGGAAGAGGGGGCAGGGAAGAGGGGGCAGGGAAGGGGAGTGGGGAAGAGGGGGCGGGGAAGAGGGGGCGTGGAAGGGGGCGTGGGGAAGTGGGATGGGGGGTGGGGAAGGGGGACGGGGGTTGGGGAAGGGGGGGACGGGGGTTGGGGAAGGGGGACGGGGGTGGGGAAGGGGGACGGGGGGTGGGGAAGGGGGACGGGGGTGGGGAAGGGGGACGGGGGTTGGGGAAGGGGGACGGGGTGGGGAAGGGGTGGAGACGGGGAAGGGGGATGGGGTGGGGAAGGGGGCGGGGAAGGGGGGGCGGGGTGGCGGGGCAGGGTGAGGAACTGGGGAGGGGAGGTGGGGTGGGGAACTGGGGTGGGGAACTGGGGTGGGGTGGGGACGGGGTGGGGGGCGGGTGGGGTGGGGACGGGGTGGGGGCAGGTGGGGTGGGGAGGGGGGGCAGGGAAGGGGGGTGGGGTGGGAAGTTGCGGTGCGGAAGGGGCGGCAGGGAAGGGAGGGGGGGCAGGGAAGAGGGTTAGGGATGGTGGTGGGGAGGGGGCAGTGCGGGGAAGGGGGTGGCATGGCGGGGGAATGAGGCGGTGTGGCGGAGAAGAGGGACGGGGTGGGGGAGGGGGGGTGGGGAATGGGGAGGGGGGGTGGGGAAGGGGGAGGGGGGTGGGGAAGGGGGAAGGGGGAGGGGGGGTGGGGAAGGGGGAAGGGGGAGGGGGGCGGGGTGGGGAAGGGGGAGGGGGCGGGGTGGGGAAGGGGCGGGGTGGGGAAGGGGGAGGGGGGGCGGGGTGGGGAAGGGGGAGGGGGGGCGGGGTGGGGAAGGGGGAGGGGGGCGGGGTGGGGAAGGGGGAGGGGGGCGGGGGTGGGGAAGGGGGAGGGGGGCGGGGTGGGGAAGGGGGAGGGGGCGGGGTGGGGAAGGGGGAGGGGGGCGGGGTGGGGAAGGGGGAGGGGGGCGGGGTGGGGAAGGGGGAGGGGGGCGGGGTGGGGAAGGGGAGGGGGCGGGGTGGGGAAGGGGGAGGGGGCGGGGTGGGGAAGGGGGAGGGGGGCGGGGTGGGGAAGGGGGAGGGGGGCGGGGTGGGGAAGGGGGGCGGGGTGGGGAAGGGGGGCGGGGTGGGGAAGGGGGGCGGGGTGGGGAAGGGGGAAGGGGGACGGGGAAGGGGGACGGGGAAGGGGGACGGGGAAGGGGGACGGGGAAGGGGGAAGGGGGGGTGGGGGAAGGGGGTGGAGGACGGGGTGGGGGAAGGGGGGGGTGGGGGAAGGGGGGGGTGGGGGAAGGGGGGGGTGGGGGAAGGGGGTGGAGGACGGGGTGGGGGAAGGGGGGACGGGGTGGGGGAAGGGGGGTGGGGTGGGAGGATGGGGCTGCGGGACGGGGTGGAGAAGGGTTGGGGAAGGGGGAAGGCGGTGGGGAAGGGGAAGGGGTTGGGGAAGGGGGAAGGCGGTGGGGAAGGGGGAAGGGGTTGGGGAAGGGGGTAGGGGGTGGGGAAGGGGGAAGGGGGTGGGGAAGGGGGAAGGGGGTGGGGAAGGGGGAAG